>NW_027448157.1:237500-260000 GCF_038048845.1 Mixophyes fleayi | reverse complement strand
TAATGCTGTGAAATATTATTACTTTGAATGCCTTAAATATGCAAGAGCGCATTTGGGTAAGTTTATGCTAATAAAAGATATATGCACTTTTCTTGCCTACCCATACTATTTAATAACCACCAAAAATTAAGCAATATGTAAGCACTGCTTCCAGTTGAAATCAGTCTGTCTGTCTGTCTATCTATCTATCTATCTTTCTATCTATCTATCTTTCTATCTATCTATCTTTCTATCTTTCTATCTATCTATCTATCTATCTGTCTATCTTTAAAACTGAAAGACATCCATTAAACATACACAATGACAGCATATTTAGTGTGTAATTGATGCTAAAACACAATTCTCACTCTTCTAATATAGCTGATTTTTGACAATGAACTGCATTTTTCATGTGAAGCATTTGATGTCATAAAGATGTAAACCTCACAAAGCAATTCTGTCACTGGTCAGTTTGCTTGACAGACATCTGACTTTAAGGTACTAGCCAATGGAAACATGGTGACATGTAAATATGAAAGCACATTAGGACAAAATATGCAATAAGATAGAGGCAAAGGGAGATGGCTGCTGGGAATGTATTTCATTTATCCCAGAAAATCTTTAAATCTAAGTATTAATACTACGTTGATGTACTTTTGAAATTGGAGAGCTACTTTTTACTAAAAGTACATCTCCCTTATATAATTAAGTATAATGCAGACCTGCTCAAAAACTTAGTATAATTAAAGAAGTCTTATGCCATAAATGATGATGATGAGAGCTGCTTATGTGAATGTCTAAAGTGGTTTTCTCTACCAGTGTCACTGTATTAGACAACTGTTATCAAACTTAGCAATAATGATGCATTAATCTGCCAATCAAGTGTGAAAGCTGGCTATGTGTATAGGCATAGTAAACACATATCATCATCATCCTCATTATCATTTATTTATATAGTGTCACTAATAGCGCAGCGCTGTACAGAGAACCCATTCACATCAGTCCCTACCCTATTGGAGCTTACAGTCTAAATTCCCTAATATAGACACACACTCACACACAGACAGAGAGGGAGAGACTAGGGTCAATTTTGATAGCAGCCAATTAACCTAACAGTATGTTTTTTGGAGTGTGGGAGGAAACCCACGCAAACACAGGGAGAACATACAAACTTCACACAGATAAGGCCATTGTTGATATAAGTACTGGCTCTGCTTACCATTGTCCAGTCTAGTACATAACTGTATTAATGCTGTGAAATATTATTACTTTGAATGCCTTAAATATGCAAGAGCGCATTTGGGTAAGTTTATGCTAATAAAAGATATATGCACTTTTCTTGCCTACCCATACTATTTAATAACCACCAAAAATTAAGCAATATGTAAGCACTGCTTCCAGTTGAAATCAGTCTGTCTGTCTGTCTATCTATCTATCTATCTATCTTTCTATCTATCTATCTTTCTATCTTTCTATCTATCTATCCGTCTGTCTATCTTTAAAACTGAAAGACATCCATTAAACATACACAATGACAGCATATTTAGTGTGTAATTGATGCTAAAACACAATTCTCACTCTCCTAATATAGCTGATTTTTGACAATGAACTGCATTTTTCATGTGAAGCATTTGATGTCATAAAGATGTAAACCTCACAAAGCAATTCTGTCACTGGTCAGTTTGCTTGACAGACATCTGACTTTAAGGTACTAGCCAATGGAAACATGGTGACATGTAAATATGAAAGCACATTAGGACAAAATATGCAATAAGATAGAGGCAAAGGGAGATGGCTGCTGGGAATGTATTTCATTTATCCCAGAAAATCTTTAAATCTAAGTATTAATACTACGTTGATGTACTTTTGAAATTGGAGAGCTACTTTTTACTAAAAGTACATCTCCCTTATATAATTATGTATAATGCAGACCTGCTCAAAAACTTAGTATAATTAAAGAAGTCTTATGCCATAAATGATGATGATGAGAGCTGCTTATGTGAATGTCTATAGTGGTTTTCTCTACCAGTGTCACTGTATTAGACAACTGTTATCAAACTTAGCAATAATGATGCATTAATCTGCCAATCAAGTGTGAAAGCTGGCTATGTGTATAGGCATAGTAAACACATATCATCATCATCCTCATTATCATTTATTTATATAGTGTCACTAATAGCGCAGCGCTGTACAGAGAACCCATTCACATCAGTCCCTACCCTATTGGAGCTTACAGTCTAAATTCCCTAATATAGACACACACACACACACAGACAGAGAGGGAGAGACTAGGGTCAATTTTGATAGCAGCCAATTAACCTAACAGTATGTTTTTTGGAGTGTGGGAGGAAACCCACGCAAACACAGGGAGAACATACAAACTTCACACAGATAAGGCCATTGTTGATATAAGTACTGGCTCTGCTTACCATTGTCCAGTCTAGTACATAACTGTATTAATGCTGTGAAATATTATTACTTTGAATGCCTTAAATATGCAAGAGCGCATTTGGGTAAGTTTATGCTAATAAAAGATATATGCACTTTTCTTGCCTACCCATACTATTTAATAACCACCAAAAATTAAGCAATATGTAAGCACTGCTTCCAGTTGAAATCAGTCTGTCTGTCTATCTATCTATCTATCTATCTATCTATCTATCTTTCTATCTATCTATCTTTCTATCTTTCTATCTATCTATCTATCTATCTGTCTATCTTTAAAACTGAAAGACATCCATTAAACATACACAATGACAGCATATTTAGTGTGTAATTGATGCTAAAACACAATTCTCACTCTTCTAATATAGCTGATTTTTGACAATGAACTGCATTTTTCATGTGAAGCATTTGATGTCATAAAGATGTAAACCTCACAAAGCAATTCTGTCACTGGTCAGTTTGCTTGACAGACATCTGACTTTAAGGTACTAGCCAATGGAAACATGGTGACATGTAAATATGAAAGCACATTAGGACAAAATATGCAATAAGATAGAGGCAAAGGGAGATGGCTGCTGGGAATGTATTTCATTTATCCCAGAAAATCTTTAAATCTAAGTATTAATACTACGTTGATGTACTTTTGAAATTGGAGAGCTACTTTTTACTAAAAGTACATCTCCCTTATATAATTAAGTATAATGCAGACCTGCTCAAAAACTTAGTATAATTAAAGAAGTCTTATGCCATAAATGATGATGATGAGAGCTGCTTATGTGAATGTCTAAAGTGGTTTTCTCTACCAGTGTCACTGTATTAGACAACTGTTATCAAACTTAGCAATAATGATGCATTAATCTGCCAATCAAGTGTGAAAGCTGGCTATGTGTATAGGCATAGTAAACACATATCATCATCATCCTCATTATCATTTATTTATATAGTGTCACTAATAGCGCAGCGCTGTACAGAGAACCCATTCACATCAGTCCCTACCCTATTGGAGCTTACAGTCTAAATTCCCTAATATAGACACACACTCACACACAGACAGAGAGGGAGAGACTAGGGTCAATTTTGATAGCAGCCAATTAACCTAACAGTATGTTTTTTGGAGTGTGGGAGGAAACCACAGCACCCGGAGGAAACCCACGCAAACACAGGGAGAACATACAAACTTCACACAGATAAGGCCATTGTTGATATAAGTACTGGCTCTGCTTACCATTGTCCAGTCTAGTACATAACTGTATTAATGCTGTGAAATATTATTACTTTGAATGCCTTAAATATGCAAGAGCGCATTTGGGTAAGTTTATGCTAATAAAAGATATATGCACTTTTCTTGCCTACCCATACTATTTAATAACCACCAAAAATTAAGCAATATGTAAGCACTGCTTCCAGTTGAAATCAGTCTGTCTGTCTGTCTATCTATCTATCTATCTTTCTATCTATCTATCTTTCTATCTTTCTATCTATCTATCCGTCTGTCTATCTTTAAAACTGAAAGACATCCATTAAACATACACAATGACAGCATATTTAGTGTGTAATTGATGCTAAAACACAATTCTCACTCTCCTAATATAGCTGATTTTTGACAATGAACTGCATTTTTCATGTGAAGCATTTGATGTCATAAAGATGTAAACCTCACAAAGCAATTCTGTCACTGGTCAGTTTGCTTGACAGACATCTGACTTTAAGGTACTAGCCAATGGAAACATGGTGACATGTAAATATGAAAGCACATTAGGACAAAATATGCAATAAGATAGAGGCAAAGGGAGATGGCTGCTGGGAATGTATTTCATTTATCCCAGAAAATCTTTAAATCTAAGTATTAATACTACGTTGATGTACTTTTGAAATTGGAGAGCTACTTTTTACTAAAAGTACATCTCCCTTATATAATTAAGTATAATGCAGACCTGCTCAAAAACTTAGTATAATTAAAGAAGTCTTATGCCATAAATGATGATGATGAGAGCTGCTTATGTGAATGTCTATAGTGGTTTTCTCTACCAGTGTCACTGTATTAGACAACTGTTATCAAACTTAGCAATAATGATGCATTAATCTGCCAATCAAGTGTGAAAGCTGGCTATGTGTATAGGCATAGTAAACACATATCATCATCATCCTCATTATCATTTATTTATATAGTGTCACTAATAGCGCAGCGCTGTACAGAGAACCCATTCACATCAGTCCCTACCCTATTGGAGCTTACAGTCTAAATTCCCTAATATAGACACACACTCACACACAGACAGAGAGGGAGAGACTAGGGTCAATTTTGATAGCAGCCAATTAACCTAACAGTATGTTTTTTGGAGTGTGGGAGGAAACCCACGCAAACACAGGGAGAACATACAAACTTCACACAGATAAGGCCATTGTTGATATAAGTACTGGCTCTGCTTACCATTGTCCAGTCTAGTACATAACTGTATTAATGCTGTGAAATATTATTACTTTGAATGCCTTAAATATGCAAGAGCGCATTTGGGTAAGTTTATGCTAATAAAAGATATATGCACTTTTCTTGCCTACCCATACTATTTAATAACCACCAAAAATTAAGCAATATGTAAGCACTGCTTCCAGTTGAAATCAGTCTGTCTGTCTGTCTATCTATCTATCTATCTATCTATCTATCTATCTTTCTATCTATCTATCTTTCTATCTTTCTATCTATCTATCTATCTATCTGTCTATCTTTAAAACTGAAAGACATCCATTAAACATACACAATGACAGCATATTTAGTGTGTAATTGATGCTAAAACACAATTCTCACTCTTCTAATATAGCTGATTTTTGACAATGAACTGCATTTTTCATGTGAAGCATTTGATGTCATAAAGATGTAAACCTCACAAAGCAATTCTGTCACTGGTCAGTTTGCTTGACAGACATCTGACTTTAAGGTACTAGCCAATGGAAACATGGTGACATGTAAATATGAAAGCACATTAGGACAAAATATGCAATAAGATAGAGGCAAAGGGAGATGGCTGCTGGGAATGTATTTCATTTATCCCAGAAAATCTTTAAATCTAAGTATTAATACTACGTTGATGTACTTTTGAAATTGGAGAGCTACTTTTTACTAAAAGTACATCTCCCTTATATAATTAAGTATAATGCAGACCTGCTCAAAAACTTAGTATAATTAAAGAAGTCTTATGCCATAAATGATGATGATGAGAGCTGCTTATGTGAATGTCTAAAGTGGTTTTCTCTACCAGTGTCACTGTATTAGACAACTGTTATCAAACTTAGCAATAATGATGCATTAATCTGCCAATCAAGTGTGAAAGCTGGCTATGTGTATAGGCATAGTAAACACATATCATCATCATCCTCATTATCATTTATTTATATAGTGTCACTAATAGCGCAGCGCTGTACAGAGAACCCATTCACATCAGTCCCTACCCTATTGGAGCTTACAGTCTAAATTCCCTAATATAGACACACACTCACACACAGACAGAGAGGGAGAGACTAGGGTCAATTTTGATAGCAGCCAATTAACCTAACAGTATGTTTTTTGGAGTGTGGGAGGAAACCACAGCACCCGGAGGAAACCCACGCAAACACAGGGAGAACATACAAACTTCACACAGATAAGGCCATTGTTGATATAAGTACTGGCTCTGCTTACCATTGTCCAGTCTAGTACATAACTGTATTAATGCTGTGAAATATTATTACTTTGAATGCCTTAAATATGCAAGAGCGCATTTGGGTAAGTTTATGCTAATAAAAGATATATGCACTTTTCTTGCCTACCCATACTATTTAATAACCACCAAAAATTAAGCAATATGTAAGCACTGCTTCCAGTTGAAATCAGTCTGTCTGTCTGTCTATCTATCTATCTATCTATCTTTCTATCTATCTATCTTTCTATCTTTCTATCTATCTATCCGTCTGTCTATCTTTAAAACTGAAAGACATCCATTAAACATACACAATGACAGCATATTTAGTGTGTAATTGATGCTAAAACACAATTCTCACTCTCCTAATATAGCTGATTTTTGACAATGAACTGCATTTTTCATGTGAAGCATTTGATGTCATAAAGATGTAAACCTCACAAAGCAATTCTGTCACTGGTCAGTTTGCTTGACAGACATCTGACTTTAAGGTACTAGCCAATGGAAACATGGTGACATGTAAATATGAAAGCACATTAGGACAAAATATGCAATAAGATAGAGGCAAAGGGAGATGGCTGCTGGGAATGTATTTCATTTATCCCAGAAAATCTTTAAATCTAAGTATTAATACTACGTTGATGTACTTTTGAAATTGGAGAGCTACTTTTTACTAAAAGTACATCTCCCTTATATAATTAAGTATAATGCAGACCTGCTCAAAAACTTAGTATAATTAAAGAAGTCTTATGCCATAAATGATGATGATGAGAGCTGCTTATGTGAATGTCTATAGTGGTTTTCTCTACCAGTGTCACTGTATTAGACAACTGTTATCAAACTTAGCAATAATGATGCATTAATCTGCCAATCAAGTGTGAAAGCTGGCTATGTGTATAGGCATAGTAAACACATATCATCATCATCCTCATTATCATTTATTTATATAGTGTCACTAATAGCGCAGCGCTGTACAGAGAACCCATTCACATCAGTCCCTACCCTATTGGAGCTTACAGTCTAAATTCCCTAATATAGACACACACTCACACACAGACAGAGAGGGAGAGACTAGGGTCAATTTTGATAGCAGCCAATTAACCTAACAGTATGTTTTTTGGAGTGTGGGAGGAAACCACAGCACCCGGAGGAAACCCACGCAAACACAGGGAGAACATACAAACTTCACACAGATAAGGCCATTGTTGATATAAGTACTGGCTCTGCTTACCATTGTCCAGTCTAGTACATAACTGTATTAATGCTGTGAAATATTATTACTTTGAATGCCTTAAATATGCAAGAGCGCATTTGGGTAAGTTTATGCTAATAAAAGATATATGCACTTTTCTTGCCTACCCATACTATTTAATAACCACCAAAAATTAAGCAATATGTAAGCACTGCTTCCAGTTGAAATCAGTCTGTCTGTCTGTCTATCTATCTATCTATCTATCTATCTTTCTATCTATCTTTCTATCTTTCTATCTATCTATCCGTCTGTCTATCTTTAAAACTGAAAGACATCCATTAAACATACACAATGACAGCATATTTAGTGTGTAATTGATGCTAAAACACAATTCTCACTCTCCTAATATAGCTGATTTTTGACAATGAACTGCATTTTTCATGTGAAGCATTTGATGTCATAAAGATGTAAACCTCACAAAGCAATTCTGTCACTGGTCAGTTTGCTTGACAGACATCTGACTTTAAGGTACTAGCCAATGGAAACATGGTGACATGTAAATATGAAAGCACATTAGGACAAAATATGCAATAAGATAGAGGCAAAGGGAGATGGCTGCTGGGAATGTATTTCATTTATCCCAGAAAATCTTTAAATCTTAAAGGGCTCACTGTGTATGTTACCACAAACTTCACATTAACCTTAACTTTATACCATAGCATGCAAATAAAGACACGGAGACCTGAATAAGTTATTAAACCTTGGCAGGAATTTTATTATAAGGATTTTATATTAACTAACCTATGGTGGCGGAGAAAGAGCACTGCGGGACAGCTCACGAGCTGATCACACACGATTACTTAATGGACTGGCGCAAACCGCCGTAAGTCCGCAAAAAACACGGGGGAACAAATCCCTACATACATAGCGCTGAGTTGGCGTCAGAGTGACTGCCCCTTACAACTCACGCTGCCCTCCCTCACCGAGCCGGACAGGGACCCTCCTCACCGAAGGACCAAAAGGAGTTACTGTTACATCAAAGGGGGCAGTGACCTACGACCAACTACCAGTGCGCCCACTAATCAGCCGCTGAACGCAGTGCCTTCCTACCCCGCTGCGCCCTACAGACGCCGCAGCCCACCACCAACTAACCGAAACACGCCTCCACTCCCCCGTAAATCCTGTCTATAAAGAAACCCATACCCTCTTCATTAAGGTGAACGCCGTCCCGTCTAAAAAGATGTGGTGCCTCTACCCCTAACCCCGGGTGGTCTATGACTATGCCTCCCATGGACCGTACTATTTTTCGGATGGCACTATTTAGCTTCCTAACCATAGCCGTCATCTTTTTTATAGGAATGGCTGTCCTCCATACTAAACGGGGAATGAGTGCTGACCAACCAATAGTGATGTCTGGCCACGCCTCATGTATTTGACGTAGGTCCTCTCTGATTTTAACGATGAGATCTAATGATTTACCCTTACCTAAATCGTTACCTCCCGCATGTACAACCAGAACGTCCGGTGGGCCTTGTTGTTTTATGAGCCTAGTCAACCACGGAATAAGGTCCTGCCAGCCTAAACCTCTTTTACCCCACCATCTAATCACCGTGCCGCAATTATCCGAGATACTTTTTGACCTGGGGTGGCCAGCGGCCCAAAAAACAAACGAATGACCGATGATCCACACCGTCTTAGTTCTAACACCATCACCTGAAATCAGAGAACCCATGTTAGCATGAAATCATTGAATTGGGCAGACAGACAGGCGTGGTATACAGGTATAAGAAGGATAAGTGCTTGTTAACAGAAAAACGTAACACGAAGGGGGGTAAGGGAAGGTAGACACAAACAGGGAGCAGACCACCCAGGCGAAGGTAAACAACACCCGGAAAAACCCCGGCTGCACACCACTAATCAGGACTTACGCCCAGGGAAACCCGGGTGAAAATCCCTTCGCGCCCCCGCGTTAAAGCGGCGAGCGGAAAAGCCCAGGGTAGCCCACCAAGTGGAGGGGAAGATGGGATGGGTAAGGGAAGTGGGATGGGATGGTTTGAAGGCTCAGACGAGAAGGAAAGTGTGAAAAGAAAAACTGCAAATCACAATAAATTGTTAAACAACACAACATTCAATCAATAACTTTGTCAATTCTCACATAAGACTGGTAAGCCGTGGACTTCCAGCGGCCCAAAGCTTTTATAGCTTCGTTAGAAGATCCAGCCAAAGCGGCAGATGTAGCTGCCCCGATCCTAAATGAGTGAGTCCCGTATAAGGTGCTGTTTAAATTAAGCGACTGTAAGGTCCGCTTTAAAATGGCCGCAAATTGATATTTAGTCAGAGGAATGCTATTACTGTGACACAGAAACAAGTTGGCCTGGGGTCTCCTGCTCATAAACTGTGACGCCAGCCTAAACGGGCAGATATGCTGAAGCTGTTGAGGAGCTAACTGCACCCACGATCCCTTCCCGCTCTGATCAGTCTTAGATCTAACTATTTTGCAGGCAAAGGTCCCTTCGCCCAGACTGACATGTTCTGCTCTCAACCCAGACTCTTGATGCCCTCTGGACCTAGCTACCAGCTCCGAAATGCGAAAAGCCCCAAAAAAGGCCATGGAAAAAGCCAAACTAAATAAAAGCTTCTCGTATTCGTCCGAGGTAACCAAACCCACTCTCCGTATCAAATCCTCCAAGATGTTAAGGGTAATTGGTAAACGGGCATCGCTATGAGAAGGACGGATTCTCCCCCAACCCTTCAAGGCCTTATTAATTAAAAATTGTTTGGTAACGTCCGGGTAACCCTGCAGCTTGGCCATAAATGATATACCAGCCAGGGTAGATGCCATAGAGGTCTTAGAATCACCTTCGGAATATCTGTCCCACATAAAGGCTAGCATAGCATCTCTCTGACCTGCCTCGGATTGGTCTTTCTGCCTGCTGAACAACGACCACCGTCTCCATGACGCCTGATAGGATCTCAGGGTGGAGGGAGCTACCGCTTGTTCCGCGAGGCCTCTTATGCCGGCTTGATGATCTGCCAAACACAAGGGGGACACGGGGTACCAACACGGTCTGCGTGAGGAGCAAGGCTGCGAAACCTGTCCCAGTGGAATCGGGACAACGCATCTGCTAGGCTATTCTGCACCCCCGGAACATGCCTCGCCCTGAATGAAATGTCATTCTGCAAACAGCGCAACACTAGGTGCCGCAAGAGCAATATTGCCTGGTAGGCCGATGCACTCTGCTTGTTGATGGACTGGACCACCCCCAAATTGTCACACCAAAAAACTATGTGCCTACCCCGCAAAACGGGTGCCCATAATTCAATTGCCACCACAATCGGGAATAATTCAAGAACCAACAAGTTCCTAGTGGTCCCATCCCTGTGCCAATCATCGGGCCAGCTATCTGCACACCAGTGTCCATCCAGATAAGCCCCAAAGCCGGATGCCCCAGCAGCGTCTGTGAACAAGTTAATTTCCCCGTTTGTTACTGGAGGTGACGGCCAAATACGCTTGCCATTAAAACCCCTAAGAAAAATGAGCCATATCTGAAGATCCTCCCTAACCACCTTGGATAGTTGTATGACTGCATGTGGCCTACTCCTACCTGCTGTGGCTCTTTGGAGCTTCCTACAGAAAACCCTCCCCATGGGTATTACACGGCAGGCAAAGTTGAACCGCCCTAACAGGGACTGTATCGACCTCAGGGTACTAACGTTTGCCCCTAGCACTTCTGTGATAGCCTCATACATCTTTGTAACCTTGTCTGCTGGAAGCCTGCATATCCCTGCTAGCGTGTCAATCTCGATCCCGAGGAATGAGAGACATGTAATTGGGCCCTCCATCTTGTCTGCTGCGATGGGAACGCCTAAAACCCTAAACAAGGCCTCCGTGGAAAAAAGCGTATCTCGACAAACCGTGGTACCAGGCGGCCCGATAACCAGGAAGTCGTCAAGATAATGCGCGATCCACCGACACCCTGTCCCGGCCTGAATGCACCAATGCAAGAAACCGCTAAATTTCTCGAACAGTGCGCATGAGATCGAACAACCCATGGGCAGGCAGCGATCGATGTAGTATTCACCACGATGCCGGAAACCCATGAATTGATACGACTCAGGGTGAAGGGGCAGCAATCTGAACGCCGATTCGATATCCACTTTGGCCAACAAGGAGCCCCTGCCGCATTCCTGGACCAGCGCTAGGGCCGATTCGAATGACTGATAACTGACAGAACTGAGATTAACGTCAATTGCGTCATTCACGGATTTACCGGCAGGATGAGACAAGTGCTGGATCAATCTAAACTTTCCTACCGCTTTTTTGGGAACTACCCCTACTGGGGACAAAATCAGATTGGGAATAGGAGGAAGTCGGAACGGGCCAATCATGCGACCCAAACCAACCTCCTTCCCTATTTTTTCGTCTAATACTTCTGGGAAAGCGAGCGCCGATTTCAGATTAACCGGAGCTGCCGAGGAAACGCTACCTTGGACCGGGAGTTTAAAGCCAAAATGAAAGCCGTCATGGAGAAGGGACCCAGTCACCTTATCATCAAACCACCCCAGCCACTTATCCAGCTCAACCAAATCAATTGGCGACGGCCCCTTGACTCGGCAGAGCTGAGCCAGAGCCTCTTCCCCGTCCCCCACTTCCACGGGACTTTGCGCATTCGTTGGCAGGGTGATGGCCGTTACATGACGTGCAAATGTGTCTAAATCTGCAGGCTGAGCCTCTTTGACAGGCCCCTGCATTGAAGTCATAACACCTTCCTTTTGGGGGGAGGACATTCTGCGTCCTCCCCGGCCCTTGAAACCGCCTGACAGAGCTACCCTCTGCAGACTGACTGCTGGGCCTCATTAACTCCAGCCAGGTGTCAATGTCTTTCGATCCCAGAGGAAGTCTCTCACGCCCACTCATCCGTTTCCTGAAAAGCTCGTCATATGCCCTCCAAATTACCGGGCCGTCCTTTACGTACATCCCACTAATAAGGTGCATATACCTCCATACCTCCGCTTGTTCGCTGGGACGGGTCTCTACATATATTGTAGCGAAAATGGAGAAGGCATTAACCCATCTAGAGAAGGATCTGTATTTCTCCTCCCCCATTCCCGACCTCTCACAGGCGGCCGCCAGCGCCTTCCTATCTTCCCCGGTTAACGCGTACATATCCACGTACTTGCCCCTCCTAATTCTATCACGTACGCTAGGCCTTATGCCGTGTGTAATTTCCAGGGATTCTACCTGCCCCAATTCGCTACGAGCCGCTGGTTGGTCTGTGTCTCCTGATTGGGGTGTGTGCTTACTCCGTTTTCCTAACAATTCTGTTTCTAACAACTTAATTAATTTTCTGGGCCTGTCCCCCGAGCCGGAGGACCCACTGCTGGTAGATAAGACAGGTGATGCCAACAAGTGTGATTTATGTGTGTTAACGGAAATGGACTCACCGACAGGAGCGGTATTCCCAGCACCGACAGACGTCTCCCCGAGTGCAGTTGCCGCGACCTGTCCACCAGCCGTGTCCCGGACCGCATCCTCCCTGGACCCTGCCGACCTCATATCACGAGACTCGGACCCCGAACGATCGTTCCGACCGACCCTCGACTCCGGATTTGTAACAGTAGTCTCTGAAACGGGAAGGGGAACAGTCAGCTGAGATCTGGGCAAATAGTCCAAGCGCCGCCGCGCCGCGTTGATGTCTCTATCTACGTTACACGGGTTGAAAGCCGCTAAATGGTCAGGGCTAGGGAACGTAGAAAATTCCTCCCGCATCCGATCGCTAAACCCGGAGGTAGCCCGCCCCCCTAGGGGGAGAGGCCCTGGACTTAAATTACCGCCGCTGGAGTGGTGATAATCGACTATAATGTTATCAGTCCTGACCCCGTGACCCCTATGGGTGAACCCACCCGCCACGATCCCCGGGGAAGAGACCCTTCGTGACGTGTATGGGCGAGACGCTGGAGGTGACAGGCGTTGCCGGCGTGAAGAGGGCCATACAGGCGCCTCGGACCGGTCACTGAAATCCATTGAGGCCCTGGCAGGAAGTGTGTCCCACCCACCCGCATGGTGCTGGTATTCCCCGTGACCCGAGGTATGTCCTTGTGACCTGCTGAACTCTTGACCTCTGCCATGTTGTGACCCCCATGCTGATCCACCACTACTATGGGGCAGGAATGGGCTGGGAGGGAAATGCAATTGGTGGGGTGCTGGAGGGTTATGACCTCGTGACCTGAAGCCGTGGGCTGCCACGGGAGGGGTGATGGGACATAATCTGAACTGGGAATGGCTCCTATCCTCAACAGGGCTGGTTGAAAGGACACCTAATGTGTTAGCCTGGGGAGGGGGGGTGACGGCTACTTGCTGGGACCGCTGAGGCTGCCCGCTAAGCTCCCTGACAGAAACGCTGGCTGCCCCTGCAGCCATGTCATATAGATTGGCTGCGCTGCTGGATCCGACCGGGCGCGATGGAGCGCGCGTTCTGCGCATGCGCGAACCGGCCGGGGGGAGAGGGGAGGGGGCGCCGCTGCGCCTAGTGGCGCGAAATGCTGGGGAGTGCCCGGGAGAGGATCCCAGGGGGGGCCGTGCATTATCGCCGCTTAGCGGCATGTCTGGAGTGAGGGCTGGGGTTTGGAGGGCAGAGGCTGAGGCTGAGGCTGTAAGATGGCGGCGGGAGGGGGTGGGAGAGGGGGACCTGAGGCGTGCCGGACGAGGAGCATTTCTCTTGGGACGGGGCATTATGCTGGTGGCTGGAGGGAAAGAAACTAATGGCAAACGAAGGGAGGGGGTGACGGCGGGAACGGTAAATGAGGGGCTGAAGGAAGAGGGGGGGGGGGGGCAGGCCGAATGAGAGGCAGGTAAAGACAAGGGGAGAAGAAGAAGGCTGGTTTTAAAATAATAACGGGAGGGGGAACGTTAAAGGCAAATGGAAATGGGCAAAAGGATACAATAAAACAAAGAATAAACCACAAAATGGGACTTATCCGTTTTCCTCGCTGCTGGGTATCCCTCTGGATCTCGTGCTGCAAGTGAAGTAAAGCAGGAAGTACATCCTGCTATATTCTATCAAGGTCCCTCCCACATGGACCCCCATTGGTCGGTCCCCACCCCATGTTAAAACACACCAGGTCATCATTCAGCTTGTTACAAACCCTGTCGCCCTTTAAGTGCGTTCGTCCTAATAGCCTCACTTGTCAAAGTATTAATACTACGTTGATGTACTTTTGAAATTGGAGAGCTACTTTTTACTAAAAGTACATCTCCCTTATATAATTAAGTATAATGCAGACCTGCTCAAAAACTTAGTATAATTAAAGAAGTCTTATGCCATAAATGATGATGATGAGAGCTGCTTATGTGAATGTCTATAGTGGTTTTCTCTACCAGTGTCACTGTATTAGACAACTGTTATCAAACTTAGCAATAATGATGCATTAATCTGCCAATCAAGTGTGAAAGCTGGCTATGTGTATAGGCATAGTAAACACATATCATCATCATCCTCATTATCATTTATTTATATAGTGTCACTAATAGCGCAGCGCTGTACAGAGAACCCATTCACATCAGTCCCTACCCTATTGGAGCTTACAGTCTAAATTCCCTAATATAGACACACACTCACACACAGACAGAGAGGGAGAGACTAGGGTCAATTTTGATAGCAGCCAATTAACCTAACAGTATGTTTTTTGGAGTGTGGGAGGAAACCACAGCACCCGGAGGAAACCCACGCAAACACAGGGAGAACATACAAACTTCACACAGATAAGGCCATTGTTGATATAAGTATTGGCTCTGCTTACCATTGTCCAGTCTAGTACATAACTGTATTAATGCTGTGAAATATTATTACTTTGAATGCCTTAAATATGCAAGAGCGCATTTGGGTAAGTTTATGCTAATAAAAGATATATGCACTTTTCTTGCCTACCCATACTATTTAATAACCACCAAAAATTAAGCAATATGTAAGCACTGCTTCCAGTTGAAATCAGTCTGTCTGTCTATCTATCTATCTATCTATCTTTCTATCTATCTATCTTTCTTTCTATCTTTCTATCTATCTATCCGTCTGTCTATCTTTAAAACTGAAAGACATCCATTAAACATACACAATGACAGCATATTTAGTGTGTAATTGATGCTAAAACACAATTCTCACTCTCCTAATATAGCTGATTTTTGACAATGAACTGCATTTTTCATGTGAAGCATTTGATGTCATAAAGATGTAAACCTCACAAAGCAATTCTGTCACTGGTCAGTTTGCTTGACAGACATCTGACTTTAAGGTACTAGCCAATGGAAACATGGTGACATGTAAATATGAAAGCACATTAGGACAAAATATGCAATAAGATAGAGGCAAAGGGAGTGATGGCTGCTGGGAATGTATTTCATTTATCCCAGAAAATCTTTAAATCTAAGTATTAATACTACGTTGATGTACTTTTGAAATTGGAGAGCTACTTTTTACTAAAAGTACATCTCCCTTATATAATTAAGTATAATGCAGACCTGCTCAAAAACTTAGTATAATTAAAGAAGTCTTATGCCATAAATGATGATGATGAGAGCTGCTTATGTGAATGTCTATAGTGGTTTTCTCTACCAGTGTCACTGTATTAGACAACTGTTATCAAACTTAGCAATAATGATGCATTAATCTGCCAATCAAGTGTGAAAGCTGGCTATGTGTATAGGCATAGTAAACACATATCATCATCATCCTCATTATCATTTATTTATATAGTGTCACTAATAGCGCAGCGCTGTACAGAGAACCCATTCACATCAGTCCCTACCCTATTGGAGCTTACAGTCTAAATTCCCTAATATAGACACACACTCACACACAGACAGAGAGGGAGAGACTAGGGTCAATTTTGATAGCAGCCAATTAACCTAACAGTATGTTTTTTGGAGTGTGGGAGGAAACCACAGCACCCGGAGGAAACCCACGCAAACACAGGGAGAACATACAAACTTCACACAGATAAGGCCATTGTTGATATAAGTACTGGCTCTGCTTACCATTGTCCAGTCTAGTACATAACTGTATTAATGCTGTGAAATATTATTACTTTGAATGCCTTAAATATGCAAGAGCGCATTTGGGTAAGTTTATGCTAATAAAAGATATATGCACTTTTCTTGCCTACCCATACTATTTAATAACCACCAAAAATTAAGCAATATGTAAGCACTGCTTCCAGTTGAAATCAGTCTGTCTGTCTGTCTATCTATCTATCTTTCTATCTATCTATCTTTCTATCTTTCTATCTATCTATCCGTCTGTCTATCTTTAAAACTGAAAGACATCCATTAAACATACACAATGACAGCATATTTAGTGTGTAATTGATGCTAAAACACAATTCTCACTCTCCTAATATAGCTGATTTTTGACAATGAACTGCATTTTTCATGTGAAGCATTTGATGTCATAAAGATGTAAACCTCACAAAGCAATTCTGTCACTGGTCAGTTTGCTTGACAGACATCTGACTTTAAGGTACTAGCCAATGGAAACATGGTGACATGTAAATATGAAAGCACATTAGGACAAAATATGCAATAAGATAGAGGCAAAGGGAGATGGCTGCTGGGAATGTATTTCATTTATCCCAGAAAATCTTTAAATCTAAGTATTAATACTACGTTGATGTACTTTTGAAATTGGAGAGCTACTTTTTACTAAAAGTACATCTCCCTTATATAATTAAGTATAATGCAGACCTGCTCAAAAACTTCGTATAATTAAAGAAGTCTTATGCCATAAATGATGATGATGAGAGCTGCTTATGTGAATGTCTATAGTGGTTTTCTCTACCAGTGTCACTGTATTAGACAACTGTTATCAAACTTAGCAATAATGATGCATTAATCTGCCAATCAAGTGTGAAAGCTGGCTATGTGTATAGGCATAGTAAACACATATCATCATCATCCTCATTATCATTTATTTATATAGTGTCACTAATAGCGCAGCGCTGTACAGAGAACCCATTCACATCAGTCCCTACCCTATTGGAGCTTACAGTCTAAATTCCCTAATATAGACACACACTCACACACAGACAGAGAGGGAGAGACTAGGGTCAATTTTGATAGCAGCCAATTAACCTAACAGTATGTTTTTTGGAGTGTGGGAGGAAACCCACGCAAACACAGGGAGAACATACAAACTTCACACAGATAAGGCCATTGTTGATATAAGTACTGGCTCTGCTTACCATTGTCCAGTCTAGTACATAACTGTATTAATGCTGTGAAATATTATTACTTTGAATGCCTTAAATATGCAAGAGCGCATTTGGGTAAGTTTATGCTAATAAAAGATATATGCACTTTTCTTGCCTACCCATACTATTTAATAACCACCAAAAATTAAGCAATATGTAAGCACTGCTTGCAGTTGAAATCAGTCTGTCTGTCTGTCTATCTATCTATCTATCTATCTTTCTATCTATCTATCTATCTTTCTATCTTTCTATCTATCTATCGGTCTGTCTATCTTTAAAACTGAAAGACATCCATTAAACATACACAATGACAGCATATTTAGTGTGTAATTGATGCTAAAACACAATTCTCACTCTCCTAATATAGCTGATTTTTGACAATGAACTGCATTTTTCATGTGAAGCATTTGATGTCATAAAGATGTAAACCTCACAAAGCAATTCTGTCACTGGTCAGTTTGCTTGACAGACATCTGACTTTAAGGTACTAGCCAATGGAAACATGGTGACATGTAAATATGAAAGCACATTAGGACAAAATATGCAATAAGATAGAGGCAAAGGGAGATGGCTGCTGGGAATGTATTTCATTTATCCCAGAAAATCTTTAAATCTAAGTATTAATACTACGTTGATGTACTTTTGAAATTGGAGAGCTACTTTTTACTAAAAGTACATCTCCCTTATATAATTAAGTATAATGCAGACCTGCTCAAAAACTTAGTATAATTAAAGAAGTCTTATGCCATAAATGATGATGATGAGAGCTGCTTATGTGAATGTCTATAGTGGTTTTCTCTACCAGTGTCACTGTATTAGACAACTGTTATCAAACTTAGCAATAATGATGCATTAATCTGCCAATCAAGTGTGAAAGCTGGCTATGTGTATAGGCATAGTAAACACATATCATCATCATCCTCATTATCATTTATTTATATAGTGTCACTAATAGCGCAGCGCTGTACAGAGAACCCATTCACATCAGTCCCTACCCTATTGGAGCTTACAGTCTAAATTCCCTAATATAGACACACACTCACACACAGACAGAGAGGGAGAGACTAGGGTCAATTTTGATAGCAGCCAATTAACCTAACAGTATGTTTTTTGGAGTGTGGGAGGAAACCCACGCAAACACAGGGAGAACATACAAACTTCACACAGATAAGGCCATTGTTGATATAAGTACTGGCTCTGCTTACCATTGTCCAGTCTAGTACATAACTGTATTAATGCTGTGAAATATTATTACTTTGAATGCCTTAAATATGCAAGAGCGCATTTGGGTAAGTTTATGCTAATAAAAGATATATGCACTTTTCTTGCCTACCCATACTATTTAATAACCACCAAAAATTAAGCAATATGTAAGCACTGCTTCCAGTTGAAATCAGTCTGTCTGTCTGTCTGTCTATCTATCTATCTATCTATCTTTCTATCTATCTATCTTTCTATCTTTCTATCTATCTATCTATCGGTCTGTCTATCTTTAAAACTGAAAGACATCCATTAAACATACACAATGACAGCATATTTAGTGTGTAATTGATGCTAAAACACAATTCTCACTCTCCTAATATAGCTGATTTTTGACAATGAACTGCATTTTTCATGTGAAGCATTTGATGTCATAAAGATGTAAACCTCACAAAGCAATTCTGTCACTGGTCAGTTTGCTTGACAGACATCTGACTTTAAGGTACTAGCCAATGGAAACATGGTGACATGTAAATATGAAAGCACATTAGGACAAAATATGCAATAAGATAGAGGCAAAGGGAGATGGCTGCTGGGAATGTATTTCATTTATCCCAGAAAATCTTTAAATCTAAGTATTAATACTACGTTGATGTACTTTTGAAATTGGAGAGCTACTTTTTACTAAAAGTACATCTCCCTTATATAATTAAGTATAATGCAGACCTGCTCAAAAACTTAGTATAATTAAAGAAGTCTTATGCAATAAATGATGATGATGAGAGCTGCTTATGTGAATGTCTATAGTGGTTTTCTCTACCAGTGTCATTGTATTAGACAACTGTTATCAAACTTAGCAATAATGATGCATTAATCTGCCAATCAAGTGTGAAAGCTGGCTATGTGCATAGGCATAGTAAACACATATCATCATCATCCTCATTATCATTTATTTATATAGTGTCACTAATAGTGCAGCGCTGTACAGAGAACCCATTCACATCAGTCCCTACCCTATTGGAGCTTACAGTCTAAATTCCCTAATATAGACACACACTCACACACAGACAGAGAGGGAGAGACTAGGGTCAATTTTGATAGCAGCCAATTAACCTAACAGTATGTTTTTTGGAGTGTGGGAGGAAACCACAGCACCCGGAGGAAACCCACGCAAACACAGGGAGAACATACAAACTTCACACAGATAAGGCCATTGTTGATATAAGTACTGGCTCTGCTTACCATTGTCCAGTCTAGTACATAACTGTATTAATGCTGTGAAATATTATTACTTTGAATGCCTTAAATATGCAAGAGCGCATTTGGGTAAGTTTATGCTAATAAAAGATATATGCACTTTTCTTGCCTACCCATACTATTTAATAACCACCAAAAATTAAGCAATATGTAAGCACTGCTTCCAGTTGAAATCAGTCTGTCTGTCTGTCTATCTATCTATCTATCTATCTTTCTATCTATCTATCTATCTTTCTATCTTTCTATCTATCTATCGGTCTGTCTATCTTTAAAACTGAAAGACATCCATTAAACATACACAATGACAGCATATTTAGTGTGTAATTGATGCTAAAACACAATTCTCACTCTCCTAATATAGCTGATTTTTGACAATGAACTGCATTTTTCATGTGAAGCATTTGATGTCATAAAGATGTAAACCTCACAAAGCAATTCTGTCACTGGTCAGTTTGCTTGACAGACATCTGACTTTAAGGTACTAGCCAATGGAAACATGGTGACATGTAAATATGAAAGCACATTAGGACAAAATATGCAATAAGATAGAGGCAAAGGGAGATGGCTGCTGGGAATGTATTTCATTTATCCCAGAAAATCTTTAAATCTAAGTATTAATACTACGTTGATGTACTTTTGAAATTGGAGAGCTACTTTTTACTAAAAGTACATCTCCCTTATATAATTAAGTATAATGCAGACCTGCTCAAAAACTTAGTATAATTAAAGAAGTCTTATGCCATAAATGATGATGATGAGAGCTGCTTATGTGAATGTCTATAGTGGTTTTCTCTACCAGTGTCACTGTATTAGACAACTGTTATCAAACTTAGCAATAATGATGCATTAATCTGCCAATCAAGTGTGAAAGCTGGCTATGTGTATAGGCATAGTAAACACATATCATCATCATCCTCATTATCATTTATTTATATAGTGTCACTAATAGCGCAGCGCTGTACAGAGAACCCATTCACATCAGTCCCTACCCTATTGGAGCTTACAGTCTAAATTCCCTAATATAGACACACACTCACACACAGACAGAGAGGGAGAGACTAGGGTCAATTTTGATAGCAGCCAATTAACCTAACAGTATGTTTTTTGGAGTGTGGGAGGAAACCACAGCACCCGGAGGAAACCCACGCAAACACAGGGAGAACATACAAACTTCACACAGATAAGGCCATTGTTGATATAAGTACTGGCTCTGCTTACCATTGTCCAGTCTAGTACATAACTGTATTAATGCTGTGAAATATTATTACTTTGAATGCCTTAAATATGCAAGAGCGCATTTGGGTAAGTTTATGCTAATAAAAGATATATGCACTTTTCTTGCCTACCCATACTATTTAATAACCACCAAAAATTAAGCAATATGTAAGCACTGCTTCCAGTTGAAATCAGTCTGTCTGTCTGTCTATCTATCTATCTATCTTTCTATCTTTCTATCTATCTATCCGTCTGTCTATCTTTAAAACTGAAAGACATCCATTAAACATACACAATGACAGCATATTTAGTGTGTAATTGATGCTAAAACACAATTCTCACTCTCCTAATATAGCTGATTTTTGACAATGAACTGCATTTTTCATGTGAAGCATTTGATGTCATAAAGATGTAAACCTCACAAAGCAATTCTGTCACTGGTCAGTTTGCTTGACAGACATCTGACTTTAAGGTACTAGCCAATGGAAACATGGTGACATGTAAATATGAAAGCACATTAGGACAAAATATGCAATAAGATAGAGGCAAAGGGAGATGGCTGCTGGGAATGTATTTCATTTATCCCAGAAAATCTTTAAATCTAAGTATTAATACTACGTTGATGTACTTTTGAAATTGGAGAGCTACTTTTTACTAAAAGTACATCTCCCTTATATAATTAAGTATAATGCAGACCTGCTCAAAAACTTAGTATAATTAAAGAAGTCTTATGCCATAAATGATGATGATGAGAGCTGCTTATGTGAATGTCTATAGTGGTTTTCTCTACCAGTGTCACTGTATTAGACAACTGTTATCAAACTTAGCAATAATGATGCATTAATCTGCCAATCAAGTGTGAAAGCTGGCTATGTGTATAGGCATAGTAAACACATATCATCATCATCCTCATTATCATTTATTTATATAGTGTCACTAATAGCGCAGCGCTGTACAGAGAACCCATTCACATCAGTCCCTACCCTATTGGAGCTTACAGTCTAAATTCCCTAATATAGACACACACTCACACACAGACAGAGAGGGAGAGACTAGGGTCAATTTTGATAGCAGCCAATTAACCTAACAGTATGTTTTTTGGAGTGTGGGAGGAAACCACAGCACCCGGAGGAAACCCACGCAAACACAGGGAGAACATACAAACTTCACACAGATAAGGCCATTGTTGATATAAGTACTGGCTCTGCTTACCATTGTCCAGTCTAGTACATAACTGTATTAATGCTGTGAAATATTATTACTTTGAATGCCTTAAATATGCAAGAGCGCATTTGG
>NW_027448157.1:220000-235000 GCF_038048845.1 Mixophyes fleayi | reverse complement strand
GCAATATGTAAGCACTGCTTCCAGTTGAAATCAGTCTGTCTGTCTGTCTATCTATCTATCTATCTTTCTATCTTTCTACCTATCTATCCGTCTGTCTATCTTTAAAACTGAAAGACATCCATTAAACATACACAATGACAGCATATTTAGTGTGTAATTGATGCTAAAACACAATTCTCACTCTCCTAATATAGCTGATTTTTGACAATGAACTGCATTTTTCATGTGAAGCATTTGATGTCATAAAGATGTAAACCTCACAAAGCAATTCTGTCACTGGTCAGTTTGCTTGACAGACATCTGACTTTAAGGTACTAGCCAATGGAAACATGGTGACATGTAAATATGAAAGCACATTAGGACAAAATATGCAATAAGATAGAGGCAAAGGGAGATGGCTGCTGGGAATGTATTTCATTTATCCCAGAAAATCTTTAAATCTAAGTATTAATACTACGTTGATGTACTTTTGAAATTGGAGAGCTACTTTTTACTAAAAGTACATCTCCCTTATATAATTAAGTATAATGCAGACCTGCTCAAAAACTTAGTATAATTAAAGAAGTCTTATGCAATAAATGATGATGATGAGAGCTGCTTATGTGAATGTCTATAGTGGTTTTCTCTACCAGTGTCATTGTATTAGACAACTGTTATCAAACTTAGCAATAATGATGCATTAATCTGCCAATCAAGTGTGAAAGCTGGCTATGTGTATAGGCATAGTAAACACATATCATCATCATCCTCATTATCATTTATTTATATAGTGTCACTAATAGCGCAGCGCTGTACAGAGAACCCATTCACATCAGTCCCTACCCTATTGGAGCTTACAGTCTAAATTCCCTAATATAGACACACACTCACACACAGACAGAGAGGGAGAGACTAGGGTCAATTTTGATAGCAGCCAATTAACCTAACAGTATGTTTTTTGGAGTGTGGGAGGAAACCCACGCAAACACAGGGAGAACATACAAACTTCACACAGATAAGGCCATTGTTGATATAAGTACTGGCTCTGCTTACCATTGTCCAGTCTAGTACATAACTGTATTAATGCTGTGAAATATTATTACTTTGAATGCCTTAAATATGCAAGAGCGCATTTGGGTAAGTTTATGCTAATAAAAGATATATGCACTTTTCTTGCCTACCCATACTATTTAATAACCACCAAAAATTAAGCAATATGTAAGCACTGCTTCCAGTTGAAATCAGTCTGTCTATCTATCTATCTATCTTTCTATCTTTCTATCTATCTATCTATCTATCTTTCTATCTTTCTATCTATCTATCTATCTATCGGTCTGTCTATCTTTAAAACTGAAAGACATCCATTAAACATACACAATGACAGCATATTTAGTGTGTAATTGATGCTAAAACACAATTCTCACTCTCCTAATATAGCTGATTTTTGACAATGAACTGCATTTTTCATGTGAAGCATTTGATGTCATAAAGATGTAAACCTCACAAAGCAATTCTGTCACTGGTCAGTTTGCTTGACAGACATCTGACTTTAAGGTACTAGCCAATGGAAACATGGTGACATGTAAATATGAAAGCACATTAGGACAAAATATGCAATAAGATAGAGGCAAAGGGAGATGGCTGCTGGGAATGTATTTCATTTATCCCAGAAAATCTTTAAATCTAAGTATTAATACTACGTTGATGTACTTTTGAAATTGGAGAGCTACTTTTTACTAAAAGTACATCTCCCTTATATAATTAAGTATAATGCAGACCTGCTCAAAAACTTAGTATAATTAAAGAAGTCTTATGCCATAAATGATGATGATGAGAGCTGCTTATGTGAATGTCTATAGTGGTTTTCTCTACCAGTGTCACTGTATTAGACAACTGTTATCAAACTTAGCAATAATGATGCATTAATCTGCCAATCAAGTGTGAAAGCTGGCTATGTGTATAGGCATAGTAAACACATATCATCATCATCCTCATTATCATTTATTTATATAGTGTCACTAATAGCGCAGCGCTGTACAGAGAACCCATTCACATCAGTCCCTACCCTATTGGAGCTTACAGTCTAAATTCCCTAATATAGACACACACTCACACACAGACAGAGAGGGAGAGACTAGGGTCAATTTTGATAGCAGCCAATTAACCTAACAGTATGTTTTTTGGAGTGTGGGAGGAAACCACAGCACCCGGAGGAAACCCACGCAAACACAGGGAGAACATACAAACTTCACACAGATAAGGCCATTGTTGATATAAGTACTGGCTCTGCTTACCATTGTCCAGTCTAGTACATAACTGTATTAATGCTGTGAAATATTATTACTTTGAATGCCTTAAATATGCAAGAGCGCATTTGGGTAAGTTTATGCTAATAATAGATATATGCACTTTTCTTGCCTACCCATACTATTTAATAACCACCAAAAATTAAGCAATATGTAAGCACTGCTTCCAGTTGAAATCAGTCTGTCTGTCTGTCTATCTATCTATCTATCTATCTTTCTATCTTTCTACCTATCTATCCGTCTGTCTATCTTTAAAACTGAAAGACATCCATTAAACATACACAATGACAGCATATTTAGTGTGTAATTGATGCTAAAACACAATTCTCACTCTCCTAATATAGCTGATTTTTGACAATGAACTGCATTTTTCATGTGAAGCATTTGATGTCATAAAGATGTAAACCTCACAAAGCAATTCTGTCACTGGTCAGTTTGCTTGACAGACATCTGACTTTAAGGTACTAGCCAATGGAAACATGGTGACATGTAAATATGAAAGCACATTAGGACAAAATATGCAATAAGATAGAGGCAAAGGGAGATGGCTGCTGGGAATGTATTTCATTTATCCCAGAAAATCTTTAAATCTAAGTATTAATACTACGTTGATGTACTTTTGAAATTGGAGAGCTACTTTTTACTAAAAGTACATCTCCCTTATATAATTAAGTATAATGCAGACCTGCTCAAAAACTTAGTATAATTAAAGAAGTCTTATGCCATAAATGATGATGATGAGAGCTGCTTATGTGAATGTCTATAGTGGTTTTCTCTACCAGTGTCACTGTATTAGACAACTGTTATCAAACTTAGCAATAATGATGCATTAATCTGCCAATCAAGTGTGAAAGCTGGCTATGTGTATAGGCATAGTAAACACATATCATCATCATCCTCATTATCATTTATTTATATAGTGTCACTAATAGCGCAGCGCTGTACAGAGAACCCATTCACATCAGTCCCTACCCTATTGGAGCTTACAGTCTAAATTCCCTAATATAGACACACACTCACACACAGACAGAGAGGGAGAGACTAGGGTCAATTTTGATAGCAGCCAATTAACCTAACAGTATGTTTTTTGGAGTGTGGGAGGAAACCCACGCAAACACAGGGAGAACATACAAACTTCACACAGATAAGGCCATTGTTGATATAAGTACTGGCTCTGCTTACCATTGTCCAGTCTAGTACATAACTGTATTAATGCTGTGAAATATTATTACTTTGAATGCCTTAAATATGCAAGAGCGCATTTGGGTAAGTTTATGCTAATAAAAGATATATGCACTTTTCTTGCCTACCCATACTATTTAATAACCACCAAAAATTAAGCAATATGTAAGCACTGCTTCCAGTTGAAATCAGTCTGTCTGTCTGTCTGTCTGTCTGTCTATCTATCTATCTATCTATCTTTCTATCTTTCTATCTATCTATCTATCTATCTTTCTATCTTTCTATCTATCTATCTATCTATCGGTCTGTCTATCTTTAAAACTGAAAGACATCCATTAAACATACACAATGACAGCATATTTAGTGTGTAATTGATGCTAAAACACAATTCTCACTCTCCTAATATAGCTGATTTTTGACAATGAACTGCATTTTTCATGTGAAGCATTTGATGTCATAAAGATGTAAACCTCACAAAGCAATTCTGTCACTGGTCAGTTTGCTTGACAGACATCTGACTTTAAGGTACTAGCCAATGGAAACATGGTGACATGTAAATATGAAAGCACATTAGGACAAAATATGCAATAAGATAGAGGCAAAGGGAGATGGCTGCTGGGAATGTATTTCATTTATCCCAGAAAATCTTTAAATCTAAGTATTAATACTACGTTGATGTACTTTTGAAATTGGAGAGCTACTTTTTACTAAAAGTACATCTCCCTTATATAATTAAGTATAATGCAGACCTGCTCAAAAACTTAGTATAATTAAAGAAGTCTTATGCCATAAATGATGATGATGAGAGCTGCTTATGTGAATGTCTATAGTGGTTTTCTCTACCAGTGTCACTGTATTAGACAACTGTTATCAAACTTAGCAATAATGATGCATTAATCTGCCAATCAAGTGTGAAAGCTGGCTATGTGTATAGGCATAGTAAACACATATCATCATCATCCTCATTATCATTTATTTATATAGTGTCACCAGGGCCGTAACTAGGGCTGTGCGACAGGGGCGACCGCCCAGGGCGCAACGCTGAAGGGGGGCGCAATTTAGGAATATTTTAGGTTAATTTGTTTAAAATTTAGGGCTAGGGGGGCGGCATTTGACTTTCTCGCCCAGGGCACTAGAATTCCAAGTTACGGCTCTGAGTGTCACTAATAGCGCAGCGCTGTACAGAGAACCCATTCACATCAGTCCCTACCCTATTGGAGCTTACAGTCTAAATTCCCTAATATAGACACACACTCACACACAGACAGAGAGGGAGAGACTAGGGTCAATTTTGATAGCAGCCAATTAACCTAACAGTATGTTTTTTGGAGTGTGGGAGGAAACCACAGCACCCGGAGGAAACCCACGCAAACACAGGGAGAACATACAAACTTCACACAGATAAGGCCATTGTTGATATAAGTACTGGCTCTGCTTACCATTGTCCAGTCTAGTACATAACTGTATTAATGCTGTGAAATATTATTACTTTGAATGCCTTAAATATGCAAGAGCGCATTTGGGTAAGTTTATGCTAATAAAAGATATATGCACTTTTCTTGCCTACCCATACTATTTAATAACCACCAAAAATTAAGCAATATGTAAGCACTGCTTCCAGTTGAAATCAGTCTGTCTGTCTGTCTATCTATCTATCTATCTATCTTTCTATCTTTCTACCTATCTATCCGTCTGTCTATCTTTAAAACTGAAAGACATCCATTAAACATACACAATGACAGCATATTTAGTGTGTAATTGATGCTAAAACACAATTCTCACTCTCCTAATATAGCTGATTTTTGACAATGAACTGCATTTTTCATGTGAAGCATTTGATGTCATAAAGATGTAAACCTCACAAAGCAATTCTGTCACTGGTCAGTTTGCTTGACAGACATCTGACTTTAAGGTACTAGCCAATGGAAACATGGTGACATGTAAATATGAAAGCACATTAGGACAAAATATGCAATAAGATAGAGGCAAAGGGAGATGGCTGCTGGGAATGTATTTCATTTATCCCAGAAAATCTTTAAATCTAAGTATTAATACTACGTTGATGTACTTTTGAAATTGGAGAGCTACTTTTTACTAAAAGTACATCTCCCTTATATAATTAAGTATAATGCAGACCTGCTCAAAAACTTAGTATAATTAAAGAAGTCTTATGCAATAAATGATGATGATGAGAGCTGCTTATGTGAATGTCTATAGTGGTTTTCTCTACCAGTGTCATTGTATTAGACAACTGTTATCAAACTTAGCAATAATGATGCATTAATCTGCCAATCAAGTGTGAAAGCTGGCTATGTGTATAGGCATAGTAAACACATATCATCATCATCCTCATTATCATTTATTTATATAGTGTCACTAATAGCGCAGCGCTGTACAGAGAACCCATTCACATCAGTCCCTACCCTATTGGAGCTTACAGTCTAAATTCCCTAATATAGACACACACTCACACACAGACAGAGAGGGAGAGACTAGGGTCAATTTTGATAGCAGCCAATTAACCTAACAGTATGTTTTTTGGAGTGTGGGAGGAAACCCACGCAAACACAGGGAGAACATACAAACTTCACACAGATAAGGCCATTGTTGATATAAGTACTGGCTCTGCTTACCATTGTCCAGTCTAGTACATAACTGTATTAATGCTGTGAAATATTATTACTTTGAATGCCTTAAATATGCAAGAGCGCATTTGGGTAAGTTTATGCTAATAAAAGATATATGCACTTTTCTTGCCTACCCATACTATTTAATAACCACCAAAAATTAAGCAATATGTAAGCACTGCTTCCAGTTGAAATCAGTCTGTCTGTCTGTCTGTCTGTCTATCTATCTATCTATCTATCTATCTTTCTATCTTTCTATCTATCTATCTATCTATCTTTCTATCTTTCTATCTATCTATCTATCTATCGGTCTGTCTATCTTTAAAACTGAAAGACATCCATTAAACATACACAATGACAGCATATTTAGTGTGTAATTGATGCTAAAACACAATTCTCACTCTCCTAATATAGCTGATTTTTGACAATGAACTGCATTTTTCATGTGAAGCATTTGATGTCATAAAGATGTAAACCTCACAAAGCAATTCTGTCACTGGTCAGTTTGCTTGACAGACATCTGACTTTAAGGTACTAGCCAATGGAAACATGGTGACATGTAAATATGAAAGCACATTAGGACAAAATATGCAATAAGATAGAGGCAAAGGGAGATGGCTGCTGGGAATGTATTTCATTTATCCCAGAAAATCTTTAAATCTAAGTATTAATACTACGTTGATGTACTTTTGAAATTGGAGAGCTACTTTTTACTAAAAGTACATCTCCCTTATATAATTAAGTATAATGCAGACCTGCTCAAAAACTTAGTATAATTAAAGAAGTCTTATGCCATAAATGATGATGATGAGAGCTGCTTATGTGAATGTCTATAGTGGTTTTCTCTACCAGTGTCACTGTATTAGACAACTGTTATCAAACTTAGCAATAATGATGCATTAATCTGCCAATCAAGTGTGAAAGCTGGCTATGTGTATGTAACGCCCCCTGCGGGGAAAAGACAGGGACAGACGCAACAGAAAATAACTCGCCTTGTAAACGATGGTCACCTCCAGTCCGCTTCCGATTTCCCAGCTGCGATCCGATCCCAGCAGATCCGCAGCCGCAGTCACCTCCAATCACGTCCCTCTAAGATAGAGGCAGAGGTTACGGCCGTGCCTACCAGGTAAGGGCTGTCCGAGACTACGGCAAAGGACAAGGACACGGTCAGTCCAAGCTCCTTGCCGCCTCCTCACTTTGTTCTTGCCAAGACGTGGGGGACTACAGGCACTGAAGGCCAAGACTAATCCGAGGACTAATCCCGCCTCAAGTGCCTCACACACCTGCCGGTGAGGGCCTAACCGAAAGGGGGAATCGAGCGTGATACTCACCGGGACACTCCCACTTCCGATCCGGTTCTCCTGCACCTTCCCGACTCCTGCGGATGACAAGACACACAGCCTCCCTCTACGCTCTCCGTGAACTAAGATGGCACCCACAAACTGGACTAACTACAAACGGCGACCCGACCCTAACAACGTTCTAATGGTCGGCAACGCAACTACGTCAAACACTAGGACTAACTAAATGTGGTGCACTAACGGAGCTACTAGTTACACGCTACGGGGAACACCAGCCGGTGTTCACAGCCTAAACCGGAGGGCGGTTCCTAACCCCCTCACCCAGGTCTTACCAAGAAGCTGCCTTCTTGCTATGGAGTCACACACAGGCCCCAAGTACGGGTTCTTTAAGCCCGGCTGAGGCTCAGTAAAACAGCACACTAACCCGCGGGCCGACTGCCGCACGGAACAGCCGATCGAACTGAACCGCCCGACTGCCTGTACTCGGGTATCTCACACGTGTCCCTTCGTCCGGAACCACAGGTCCACCTGCACGGAACCGGCCTTGAGGACCCTTGATCAGAACCACGGCCGCCCCTGGAACTGCCTCAAGGTGTGCTGCACTGCCACCAACTCACTCAGCCACCCCCCTTGGATACCAGTGTGACCCCGGGGACCTAAGGGACAGGGACACTACGTGTGTTCTCCCCTGACTATGTGTATGCTGTTACTTACACTTGTCCCCACACAGCACGGGTTAGCACAGGAAAACCACAGGAAACAAGAGCCTACCTTTAATGGGGGCCTGACGTCTTGCCCCTGGACACAGTTAGAAAGCACACCAAAATACTGTAATGTAAACTACACTCGCCACACAGACAGAATAAATAGATAGTCTACAGTACTTTGCCGCTACTTACCCGAACACACCGCTGCTAGCCAACCAGCAGGTTGCTACAGCACCACGGGAGCCTACGCTCGACCGTACCTCCTAACCACGTGTGCTCACCTCACACAGGACCGCGTCTACTCTCACGAGGCTCCCACGCCTCTACCTCACACCACCAGGGCCTTAGGCCCTACACACCATGGGTCTCTGCCCAGCTACACACAGAGCCTTCTGCTCTGACTAATGGGCCTCAGCCCCCTCTCTAACCCAGGGCTCTGAGCGCACTCACTAGGGCCTTGTGCCCTACTACCTAGGGGTCCTAGCCCCTGCCTGAGGCCTGTGGCCTTCCTTACTAACTGAGGGCCTTGTGCCCTTAATAGGGGATGGGCTACCAGCCCCTAACTAGGCCCTATGGCCTTCCTATGGCCTGTAGGCCACTAACTACCTAAGGGCCTTGTGCCCTTGTACCTGGGGCTCAGAGTCCCCCTCTCTAACTAACAGGGGCTTGTCCCCTTTATATAGATATACTAATGGCCTACTGGCCCACTACCACGTTGGGGCCTAGTGCCCAGGTCCCTGGGCCTTGTGCCCCTACTATACAGTGTGCCACGGGCCTTGTGCCCGACTGTGCCCACGGGCCTAGTGCCCGAATTTACGTTGAGTATACTTACCTGCTCTGCGCAGGATACTCAACTTGACACGCCGTCTTCTGTTTTCTTCTGCGGGTCTTCCAGACCCTCCAGCCGGCGGCGCCTCTTCTCCGCTTCGGCGCTGGGTCTCCACTTGCAGCTGGGGCGGGGGCGCTCTCAGCCCTGACAAGGGCTCCCCGCCGACGATCTCCGCTCCGGCGGCTTGATTGAAGTCTTCGGGCGGCAGGGTAGCTCACGGCCCTTACAAGGGCCCCCTGCCGCCGCTGCTGCTGGCTCTCTTGATGGACGTCTTGAAGAGACGTCCTCTCTCTTCTCCGCCGACGGACTTCTGGCAAAATGGCGCCACCCGGCGACTTATATAGTCGCCGGCGTGACGTCATCCGCCGGCGCGAGCGCTGATTGGCTCGCGTCGGCGCCAATCTTTTGAATGGCCGGGCGCGAGCCGCGATTGGCTCGCGCATCCGGCCGCTGATTGGCCAGCGGGGAAAGATGAGCCCTGATTGGCTCATCCTTCTCCCGCGCACAGGACCTGCAAAAAAGAAGTTATACTCACCGCCGCTGGATCGATGGACGGGTGAGTACTTCTCCTCTTCTTTCTTGTAGCTGGGCACCATCGGGGACCTCTTCAGCCCCTCCAGGGGCACAGCGCTGCCGGATATCTTCGCCCTCTTCACGGGCACCGGCTCCAGCGTCTTCTGTCCCTCCACATTTCCGCCGCCTTTTTCCATTGTGGTCCCCACAATCAACGTCTTCTCCTCTACGTCCACCTCCAAGGGTCGCTTACCGGCATCCCTGACTTGCGTCCACCGGGTCCTTCGCGGTAAAGCCCTCTCGCGCAGGATCCACACCATCCTGGCAACTTCCTCGCCCGAAGTCGGTATCCAGGGAGTCTCTTCCTCAGCACCTGCCGGAACCTCCCATCCGTCCGATACCTCCTCGGTTGTGCGGGAAGCTTCTTCAGAAGGTGATAACATCCACCACTCTCCAGCTGCGCTCTCTAAAGTACAGTCTTCGTCAGGCAGTACTTCTTCAGCAGCTCTCTCTTCCGGGGTACTGATGGCTTCCATCCTCTCAGGTACCACCGGGCAGACATCTTCACATGTCTCCGGACACAGCGTTGCCCCGTGGAGGGTCTGCTCAGTTCTCCCTTCGTCTTCAGGGACCAACTCTTCCACAGCCACGGACAAGTCGTCTGACGTATCCGACGTCTCCAATACCCCAGCTCCAGCATCCGGCTGACGCGGGTATTCCTGTCGCGAATCTTGCTTGGACGGGACGATCACCTGCGATCCAACAGTCAGCAGGCTCTGCCGATCCTTCCCTCCAGATTCCGACTTCTCTTGAGACCATGGATGGACGGCTTCCTCGTCCTTCCACTCGAAGACTTCTACGTCTTCCCATTCATCGGAGACTTCTTCGTCCTCCCATTCATCAAAGAGCTCCTCGGCAACTGGGCACTGGTATGCGAAGTGTCCAGGCAACCCACACTTCCAGCACAGCATTTCTTCCACCGGTTGCCGTTTAGTACCTTTGCTCTTCTTCTTCCTTGTCTCACAACGTTCCAGGATTTGCTTCGTGAACGCTGCCACTTCGTCACGAGAGATGACACAGCTGTATCCCTCGTACAGCGGAATGATCCCCCGATGAGCCATCGTTGATCCTGCCGACTACGCCAAAATGTAACGCCCCCTGCGGGGAAAAGACAGGGACAGACGCAACAGAAAATAACTCGCCTTGTAAACGATGGTCACCTCCAGTCCGCTTCCGATTTCCCAGCTGCGATCCGATCCCAGCAGATCCGCAGCCGCAGTCACCTCCAATCACGTCCCTCTAAGATAGAGGCAGAGGTTACGGCCGTGCCTACCAGGTAAGGGCTGTCCGAGACTACGGCAAAGGACAAGGACACGGTCAGTCCAAGCTCCTTGCCGCCTCCTCACTTTGTTCTTGCCAAGACGTGGGGGACTACAGGCACTGAAGGCCAAGACTAATCCGAGGACTAATCCCGCCTCAAGTGCCTCACACACCTGCCGGTGAGGGCCTAACCGAAAGGGGGAATCGAGCGTGATACTCACCGGGACACTCCCACTTCCGATCCGGTTCTCCTGCACCTTCCCGACTCCTGCGGATGACAAGACACACAGCCTCCCTCTACGCTCTCCGTGAACTAAGATGGCACCCACAAACTGGACTAACTACAAACGGCGACCCGACCCTAACAACGTTCTAATGGTCGGCAACGCAACTACGTCAAACACTAGGACTAACTAAATGTGGTGCACTAACGGAGCTACTAGTTACACGCTACGGGGAACACCAGCCGGTGTTCACAGCCTAAACCGGAGGGCGGTTCCTAACCCCCTCACCCAGGTCTTACCAAGAAGCTGCCTTCTTGCTATGGAGTCACACACAGGCCCCAAGTACGGGTTCTTTAAGCCCGGCTGAGGCTCAGTAAAACAGCACACTAACCCGCGGGCCGACTGCCGCACGGAACAGCCGATCGAACTGAACCGCCCGACTGCCTGTACTCGGGTATCTCACACGTGTCCCTTCGTCCGGAACCACAGGTCCACCTGCACGGAACCGGCCTTGAGGACCCTTGATCAGAACCACGGCCGCCCCTGGAACTGCCTCAAGGTGTGCTGCACTGCCACCAACTCACTCAGCCACCCCCCTTGGATACCAGTGTGACCCCGGGGACCTAAGGGACAGGGACACTACGTGTGTTCTCCCCTGACTATGTGTATGCTGTTACTTACACTTGTCCCCACACAGCACGGGTTAGCACAGGAAAACCACAGGAAACAAGAGCCTACCTTTAATGGGGGCCTGACGTCTTGCCCCTGGACACAGTTAGAAAGCACACCCAAAATACTGTAATGTAAACTACACTCGCCACACAGACAGAATAAATAGATAGTCTACAGTACTTTGCCGCTACTTACCCGAACACACCGCTGCTAGCCAACCAGCAGGTTGCTACAGCACCACGGGAGCCTACGCTCGACCGTACCTCCTAACCACGTGTGCTCACCTCACACAGGACCGCGTCTACTCTCACGAGGCTCCCACGCCTCTACCTCACACCACCAGGGCCTTAGGCCCTACACACCATGGGTCTCTGCCCAGCTACACACAGAGCCTTCTGCTCTGACTAATGGGCCTCAGCCCCCTCTCTAACCCAGGGCTCTGAGCGCACTCACTAGGGCCTTGTGCCCTACTACCTAGGGGTCCTAGCCCCTGCCTGAGGCCTGTGGCCTTCCTTACTAACTGAGGGCCTTGTGCCCTTAATAGGGGATGGGCTACCAGCCCCTAACTAGGCCCTATGGCCTTCCTATGGCCTGTAGGCCACTAACTACCTAAGGGCCTTGTGCCCTTGTACCTGGGGCTCAGAGTCCCCCTCTCTAACTAACAGGGGCTTGTCCCCTTTATATAGATATACTAATGGCCTACTGGCCCACTACCACGTTGGGGCCTAGTGCCCAGGTCCCTGGGCCTTGTGCCCCTACTATACAGTGTGCCACGGGCCTTGTGCCCGACTGTGCCCACGGGCCTAGTGCCCGAATTTACGTTGAGTATACTTACCTGCTCTGCGCAGGATACTCAACTTGACACGCCGTCTTCTGTTTTCTTCTGCGGGTCTTCCAGACCCTCCAGCCGGCGGCGCCTCTTCTCCGCTTCGGCGCTGGGTCTCCACTTGCAGCTGGGGCGGGGGCGCTCTCAGCCCTGACAAGGGCTCCCCGCCGACGATCTCCGCTCCGGCGGCTTGATTGAAGTCTTCGGGCGGCAGGGTAGCTCACGGCCCTTACAAGGGCCCCCTGCCGCCGCTGCTGCTGGCTCTCTTGATGGACGTCTTGAAGAGACGTCCTCTCTCTTCTCCGCCGACGGACTTCTGGCAAAATGGCGCCACCCGGCGACTTATATAGTCGCCGGCGTGACGTCATCCGCCGGCGCGAGCGCTGATTGGCTCGCGTCGGCGCCAATCTTTTGAATGGCCGGGCGCGAGCCGCGATTGGCTCGCGCATCCGGCCGCTGATTGGCCAGCGGGGAAAGATGAGCCCTGATTGGCTCATCCTTCTCCCGCGCACAGGACCTGCAAAAAAGAAGTTATACTCACCGCCGCTGGATCGATGGACGGGTGAGTACTTCTCCTCTTCTTTCTTGTAGCTGGGCACCATCGGGGACCTCTTCAGCCCCTCCAGGGGCACAGCGCTGCCGGATATCTTCGCCCTCTTCACGGGCACCGGCTCCAGCGTCTTCTGTCCCTCCACATGTATAGGCATAGTAAACACATATCATCATCATCCTCATTATCATTTATTTATATAGTGTCACTAATAGCGCAGCGCTGTACAGAGAACCCATTCACATCAGTCCCTACCCTATTGGAGCTTACAGTCTAAATTCCCTAATATAGACACACACTCACACACAGACAGAGAGGGAGAGACTAGGGTCAATTTTGATAGCAGCCAATTAACCTAACAGTATGTTTTTTGGAGTGTGGGAGGAAACCCACGCAAACACAGGGAGAACATACAAACTTCACACAGATAAGGCCATTGTTGATATAAGTACTGGCTCTGCTTACCATTGTCCAGTCTAGTACATAACTGTATTAATGCTGTGAAATATTATTACTTTGAATGCCTTAAATATGCAAGAGCGCATTTGGGTAAGTTTATGCTAATAAAAGATATATGCACTTTTCTTGCCTACCCATACTATTTAATAACCACCAAAAATTAAGCAATATGTAAGCACTGCTTCCAGTTGAAATCAGTCTGTCTGTCTGTCTGTCTGTCTGTCTATCTATCTATCTATCTATCTATCTTTCTATCTTTCTATCTATCTATCTATCTATCTTTCTATCTTTCTATCTATCTATCTATCTATCGGTCTGTCTATCTTTAAAACTGAAAGACATCCATTAAACATACACAATGACAGCATATTTAGTGTGTAATTGATGCTAAAACACAATTCTCACTCTCCTAATATAGCTGATTTTTGACAATGAACTGCATTTTTCATGTGAAGCATTTGATGTCATAAAGATGTAAACCTCACAAAGCAATTCTGTCACTGGTCAGTTTGCTTGACAGACATCTGACTTTAAGGTACTAGCCAATGGAAACATGGTGACATGTAAATATGAAAGCACATTAGGACAAAATATGCAATAAGATAGAGGCAAAGGGAGATGGCTGCTGGGAATGTATTTCATTTATCCCAGAAAATCTTTAAATCTAAGTATTAATACTACGTTGATGTACTTTTGAAATTGGAGAGCTACTTTTTACTAAAAGTACATCTCCCTTATATAATTAAGTATAATGCAGACCTGCTCAAAAACTTAGTATAATTAAAGAAGTCTTATGCCATAAATGATGATGATGAGAGCTGCTTATGTGAATGTCTATAGTGGTTTTCTCTACCAGTGTCACTGTATTAGACAACTGTTATCAAACTTAGCAATAATGATGCATTAATCTGCCAATCAAGTGTGAAAGCTGGCTATGTGTATAGGCATAGTAAACACATATCATCATCATCCTCATTATCATTTATTTATATAGTGTCACTAATAGCGCAGCGCTGTACAGAGAACCCATTCACATCAGTCCCTACCCTATTGGAGCTTACAGTCTAAATTCCCTAATATAGACACACACTCACACACAGACAGAGAGGGAGAGACTAGGGTCAATTTTGATAGCAGCCAATTAACCTAACAGTATGTTTTTTGGAGTGTGGGAGGAAACCACAGCACCCGGAGGAAACCCACGCAAACACAGGGAGAACATACAAACTTCACACAGATAAGGCCATTGTTGATATAAGTACTGGCTCTGCTTACCATTGTCCAGTCTAGTACATAACTGTATTAATGCTGTGAAATATTATTACTTTGAATGCCTTAAATATGCAAGAGCGCATTTGGGTAAGTTTATGCTAATAAAAGATATATGCACTTTTCTTGCCTACCCATACTATTTAATAACCACCAAAAATTAAGCAATATGTAAGCACTGCTTCCAGTTGAAATCAGTCTGTCTGTCTGTCTATCTATCTATCTATCTATCTTTC
>NW_027448157.1:212500-215000 GCF_038048845.1 Mixophyes fleayi | reverse complement strand
TGACAGCATATTTAGTGTGTAATTGATGCTAAAACACAATTCTCACTCTCCTAATATAGCTGATTTTTGACAATGAACTGCATTTTTCATGTGAAGCATTTGATGTCATAAAGATGTAAACCTCACAAAGCAATTCTGTCACTGGTCAGTTTGCTTGACAGACATCTGACTTTAAGGTACTAGCCAATGGAAACATGGTGACATGTAAATATGAAAGCACATTAGGACAAAATATGCAATAAGATAGAGGCAAAGGGAGATGGCTGCTGGGAATGTATTTCATTTATCCCAGAAAATCTTTAAATCTAAGTATTAATACTACGTTGATGTACTTTTGAAATTGGAGAGCTACTTTTTACTAAAAGTACATCTCCCTTATATAATTAAGTATAATGCAGACCTGCTCAAAAACTTAGTATAATTAAAGAAGTCTTATGCCATAAATGATGATGATGAGAGCTGCTTATGTGAATGTCTATAGTGGTTTTCTCTACCAGTGTCATTGTATTAGACAACTGTTATCAAACTTAGCAATAATGATGCATTAATCTGCCAATCAAGTGTGAAAGCTGGCTATGTGTATAGGCATAGTAAACACATATCATCATCATCCTCATTATCATTTATTTATATAGTGTCACTAATAGCGCAGCGCTGTACAGAGAACCCATTCACATCAGTCCCTACCCTATTGGAGCTTACAGTCTAAATTCCCTAATATAGACACACACTCACACACAGACAGAGAGGGAGAGACTAGGGTCAATTTTGATAGCAGCCAATTAACCTAACAGTATGTTTTTTGGAGTGTGGGAGGAAACCCACGCAAACACAGGGAGAACATACAAACTTCACACAGATAAGGCCATTGTTGATATAAGTACTGGCTCTGCTTACCATTGTCCAGTCTAGTACATAACTGTATTAATGCTGTGAAATATTATTACTTTGAATGCCTTAAATATGCAAGAGCGCATTTGGGTAAGTTTATGCTAATAAAAGATATATGCACTTTTCTTGCCTACCCATACTATTTAATAACCACCAAAAATTAAGCAATATGTAAGCACTGCTTCCAGTTGAAATCAGTCTGTCTGTCTGTCTATCTATCTATCTATCTATCTATCTTTCTATCTATCTATCTATCTATCTATCTATCTTTCTATCTTTCTATCTATCTATCTATCTATCGGTCTGTCTATCTTTAAAACTGAAAGACATCCATTAAACATACACAATGACAGCATATTTAGTGTGTAATTGATGCTAAAACACAATTCTCACTCTCCTAATATAGCTGATTTTTGACAATGAACTGCATTTTTCATGTGAAGCATTTGATGTCATAAAGATGTAAACCTCACAAAGCAATTCTGTCACTGGTCAGTTTGCTTGACAGACATCTGATTTTAAGGTACTAGCCAATGGAAACATGGTGACATGTAAATATGAAAGCACATTAGGACAAAATATGCAATAAGATAGAGGCAAAGGGAGATGGCTGCTGGGAATGTATTTCATTTATCCCAGAAAATCTTTAAATCTAAGTATTAATACTACGTTGATGTACTTTTGAAATTGGAGAGCTACTTTTTACTAAAAGTACATCTCCCTTATATAATTAAGTATAATGCAGACCTGCTCAAAAACTTAGTATAATTAAAGAAGTCTTATGCCATAAATGATGATGATGAGAGCTGCTTATGTGAATGTCTATAGTGGTTTTCTCTACCAGTGTCACTGTATTAGACAACTGTTATCAAACTTAGCAATAATGATGCATTAATCTGCCAATCAAGTGTGAAAGCTGGCTATGTGTATAGGCATAGTAAACACATATCATCATCATCCTCATTATCATTTATTTATATAGTGTCACTAATAGCGCAGCGCTGTACAGAGAACCCATTCACATCAGTCCCTACCCTATTGGAGCTTACAGTCTAAATTCCCTAATATAGACACACACTCACACACAGACAGAGAGGGAGAGACTAGGGTCAATTTTGATAGCAGCCAATTAACCTAACAGTATGTTTTTTGGAGTGTGGGAGGAAACCACAGCACCCGGAGGAAACCCACGCAAACACAGGGAGAACATACAAACTTCACACAGATAAGGCCATTGTTGATATAAGTACTGGCTCTGCTTACCATTGTCCAGTCTAGTACATAACTGTATTAATGCTGTGAAATATTATTACTTTGAATGCCTTAAATATGCAAGAGCGCATTTGGGTAAGTTTATGCTAATAAAAGATATATGCACTTTTCTTGCCTACCCATACTATTTAATAACCACCAAAAATTAAGCAATATGTAAGCACTGCTTCCAGTTGAAATCAGTCTGTCTGTCTGTCTATCTATCTATCTTTCTATCTTTCTATCTATCTATCCGTCTGTCTATCTTTAAAACTGAAAGACATCCATTAAACATACACAATGACAGCATATTTAGTGTGTAATTGATGCTAAAACACAATTCTCACTCTCCTAATAT
>NW_027448157.1:192500-207500 GCF_038048845.1 Mixophyes fleayi | reverse complement strand
CAATGGAAACATGGTGACATGTAAATATGAAAGCACATTAGGACAAAATATGCAATAAGATAGAGGCAAAGGGAGATGGCTGCTGGGAATGTATTTCATTTATCCCAGAAAATCTTTAAATCTAAGTATTAATACTACGTTGATGTACTTTTGAAATTGGAGAGCTACTTTTTACTAAAAGTACATCTCCCTTATATAATTAAGTATAATGCAGACCTGCTCAAAAACTTAGTATAATTAAAGAAGTCTTATGCCATAAATGATGATGATGAGAGCTGCTTATGTGAATGTCTATAGTGGTTTTCTCTACCAGTGTCACTGTATTAGACAACTGTTATCAAACTTAGCAATAATGATGCATTAATCTGCCAATCAAGTGTGAAAGCTGGCTATGTGTATAGGCATAGTAAACACATATCATCATCATCCTCATTATCATTTATTTATATAGTGTCACTAATAGCGCAGCGCTGTACAGAGAACCCATTCACATCAGTCCCTACCCTATTGGAGCTTACAGTCTAAATTCCCTAATATAGACACACACTCACACACAGACAGAGAGGGAGAGACTAGGGTCAATTTTGATAGCAGCCAATTAACCTAACAGTATGTTTTTTGGAGTGTGGGAGGAAACCACAGCACCCGGAGGAAACCCACGCAAACACAGGGAGAACATACAAACTTCACACAGATAAGGCCATTGTTGATATAAGTACTGGCTCTGCTTACCATTGTCCAGTCTAGTACATAACTGTATTAATGCTGTGAAATATTATTACTTTGAATGCCTTAAATATGCAAGAGCGCATTTGGGTAAGTTTATGCTAATAAAAGATATATGCACTTTTCTTGCCTACCCATACTATTTAATAACCACCAAAAATTAAGCAATATGTAAGCACTGCTTCCAGTTGAAATCAGTCTGTCTGTCTGTCTATCTATCTATCTATCTATCTTTCTATCTTTCTTTCTATCTTTCTATCTATCTATCCGTCTGTCTATCTTTAAAACTGAAAGACATCCATTAAACATACACAATGACAGCATATTTAGTGTGTAATTGATGCTAAAACACAATTCTCACTCTCCTAATATAGCTGATTTTTGACAATGAACTGCATTTTTCATGTGAAGCATTTGATGTCATAAAGATGTAAACCTCACAAAGCAATTCTGTCACTGGTCAGTTTGCTTGACAGACATCTGACTTTAAGGTACTAGCCAATGGAAACATGGTGACATGTAAATATGAAAGCACATTAGGACAAAATATGCAATAAGATAGAGGCAAAGGGAGATGGCTGCTGGGAATGTATTTCATTTATCCCAGAAAATCTTTAAATCTAAGTATTAATACTACGTTGATGTACTTTTGAAATTGGAGAGCTACTTTTTACTAAAAGTACATCTCCCTTATATAATTAAGTATAATGCAGACCTGCTCAAAAACTTAGTATAATTAAAGAAGTCTTATGCCATAAATGATGATGATGAGAGCTGCTTATGTGAATGTCTATAGTGGTTTTCTCTACCAGTGTCACTGTATTAGACAACTGTTATCAAACTTAGCAATAATGATGCATTAATCTGCCAATCAAGTGTGAAAGCTGGCTATGTGTATAGGCATAGTAAACACATATCATCATCATCCTCATTATCATTTATTTATATAGTGTCACTAATAGCGCAGCGCTGTACAGAGAACCCATTCACATCAGTCCCTACCCTATTGGAGCTTACAGTCTAAATTCCCTAATATAGACACACACTCACACACAGACAGAGAGGGAGAGACTAGGGTCAATTTTGATAGCAGCCAATTAACCTAACAGTATGTTTTTTGGAGTGTGGGAGGAAACCCACGCAAACACAGGGAGAACATACAAACTTCACACAGATAAGGCCATTGTTGATATAAGTACTGGCTCTGCTTACCATTGTCCAGTCTAGTACATAACTGTATTAATGCTGTGAAATATTATTACTTTGAATGCCTTAAATATGCAAGAGCGCATTTGGGTAAGTTTATGCTAATAAAAGATATATGCACTTTTCTTGCCTACCCATACTATTTAATAACCACCAAAAATTAAGCAATATGTAAGCACTGCTTCCAGTTGAAATCAGTCTGTCTGTCTGTCTATCTATCTATCTATCTTTCTATCTTTCTATCTTTCTATCTATCTATCTATCGGTCTGTCTATCTTTAAAACTGAAAGACATCCATTAAACATACACAATGACAGCATATTTAGTGTGTAATTGATGCTAAAACACAATTCTCACTCTCCTAATATAGCTGATTTTTGACAATGAACTGCATTTTTCATGTGAAGCATTTGATGTCATAAAGATGTAAACCTCACAAAGCAATTCTGTCACTGGTCAGTTTGCTTGACAGACATCTGATTTTAAGGTACTAGCCAATGGAAACATGGTGACATGTAAATATGAAAGCACATTAGGACAAAATATGCAATAAGATAGAGGCAAAGGGAGATGGCTGCTGGGAATGTATTTCATTTATCCCAGAAAATCTTTAAATCTAAGTATTAATACTACGTTGATGTACTTTTGAAATTGGAGAGCTACTTTTTACTAAAAGTACATCTCCCTTATATAATTAAGTATAATGCAGACCTGCTCAAAAACTTAGTATAATTAAAGAAGTCTTATGCCATAAATGATGATGATGAGAGCTGCTTATGTGAATGTCTATAGTGGTTTTCTCTACCAGTGTCACTGTATTAGACAACTGTTATCAAACTTAGCAATAATGATGCATTAATCTGCCAATCAAGTGTGAAAGCTGGCTATGTGTATAGGCATAGTAAACACATATCATCATCATCCTCATTATCATTTATTTATATAGTGTCACTAATAGCGCAGCGCTGTACAGAGAACCCATTCACATCAGTCCCTACCCTATTGGAGCTTACAGTCTAAATTCCCTAATATAGACACACACTCACACACAGACAGAGAGGGAGAGACTAGGGTCAATTTTGATAGCAGCCAATTAACCTAACAGTATGTTTTTTGGAGTGTGGGAGGAAACCACAGCACCCGGAGGAAACCCACGCAAACACAGGGAGAACATACAAACTTCACACAGATAAGGCCATTGTTGATATAAGTACTGGCTCTGCTTACCATTGTCCAGTCTAGTACATAACTGTATTAATGCTGTGAAATATTATTACTTTGAATGCCTTAAATATGCAAGAGCGCATTTGGGTAAGTTTATGCTAATAAAAGATATATGCACTTTTCTTGCCTACCCATACTATTTAATAACCACCAAAAATTAAGCAATATGTAAGCACTGCTTCCAGTTGAAATCAGTCTGTCTGTCTGTCTATCTATCTATCTTTCTATCTTTCTATCTATCTATCCGTCTGTCTATCTTTAAAACTGAAAGACATCCATTAAACATACACAATGACAGCATATTTAGTGTGTAATTGATGCTAAAACACAATTCTCACTCTCCTAATATAGCTGATTTTTGACAATGAACTGCATTTTTCATGTGAAGCATTTGATGTCATAAAGATGTAAACCTCACAAAGCAATTCTGTCACTGGTCAGTTTGCTTGACAGACATCTGACTTTAAGGTACTAGCCAATGGAAACATGGTGACATGTAAATATGAAAGCACATTAGGACAAAATATGCAATAAGATAGAGGCAAAGGGAGATGGCTGCTGGGAATGTATTTCATTTATCCCAGAAAATCTTTAAATCTAAGTATTAATACTACGTTGATGTACTTTTGAAATTGGAGAGCTACTTTTTACTAAAAGTACATCTCCCTTATATAATTAAGTATAATGCAGACCTGCTCAAAAACTTAGTATAATTAAAGAAGTCTTATGCCATAAATGATGATGATGAGAGCTGCTTATGTGAATGTCTATAGTGGTTTTCTCTACCAGTGTCACTGTATTAGACAACTGTTATCAAACTTAGCAATAATGATGCATTAATCTGCCAATCAAGTGTGAAAGCTGGCTATGTGTATAGGCATAGTAAACACATATCATCATCATCCTCATTATCATTTATTTATATAGTGTCACTAATAGCGCAGCGCTGTACAGAGAACCCATTCACATCAGTCCCTACCCTATTGGAGCTTACAGTCTAAATTCCCTAATATAGACACACACTCACACACAGACAGAGAGGGAGAGACTAGGGTCAATTTTGATAGCAGCCAATTAACCTAACAGTATGTTTTTTGGAGTGTGGGAGGAAACCACAGCACCCGGAGGAAACCCACGCAAACACAGGGAGAACATACAAACTTCACACAGATAAGGCCATTGTTGATATAAGTACTGGCTCTGCTTACCATTGTCCAGTCTAGTACATAACTGTATTAATGCTGTGAAATATTATTACTTTGAATGCCTTAAATATGCAAGAGCGCATTTGGGTAAGTTTATGCTAATAAAAGATATATGCACTTTTCTTGCCTACCCATACTATTTAATAACCACCAAAAATTAAGCAATATGTAAGCACTGCTTCCAGTTGAAATCAGTCTGTCTGTCTGTCTATCTATCTATCTATCTATCTTTCTATCTTTCTTTCTATCTTTCTATCTATCTATCCGTCTGTCTATCTTTAAAACTGAAAGACATCCATTAAACATACACAATGACAGCATATTTAGTGTGTAATTGATGCTAAAACACAATTCTCACTCTCCTAATATAGCTGATTTTTGACAATGAACTGCATTTTTCATGTGAAGCATTTGATGTCATAAAGATGTAAACCTCACAAAGCAATTCTGTCACTGGTCAGTTTGCTTGACAGACATCTGACTTTAAGGTACTAGCCAATGGAAACATGGTGACATGTAAATATGAAAGCACATTAGGACAAAATATGCAATAAGATAGAGGCAAAGGGAGATGGCTGCTGGGAATGTATTTCATTTATCCCAGAAAATCTTTAAATCTAAGTATTAATACTACGTTGATGTACTTTTGAAATTGGAGAGCTACTTTTTACTAAAAGTACATCTCCCTTATATAATTAAGTATAATGCAGACCTGCTCAAAAACTTAGTATAATTAAAGAAGTCTTATGCCATAAATGATGATGATGAGAGCTGCTTATGTGAATGTCTATAGTGGTTTTCTCTACCAGTGTCACTGTATTAGACAACTGTTATCAAACTTAGCAATAATGATGCATTAATCTGCCAATCAAGTGTGAAAGCTGGCTATGTGTATAGGCATAGTAAACACATATCATCATCATCCTCATTATCATTTATTTATATAGTGTCACTAATAGCGCAGCGCTGTACAGAGAACCCATTCACATCAGTCCCTACCCTATTGGAGCTTACAGTCTAAATTCCCTAATATAGACACACACTCACACACAGACAGAGAGGGAGAGACTAGGGTCAATTTTGATAGCAGCCAATTAACCTAACAGTATGTTTTTTGGAGTGTGGGAGGAAACCCACGCAAACACAGGGAGAACATACAAACTTCACACAGATAAGGCCATTGTTGATATAAGTACTGGCTCTGCTTACCATTGTCCAGTCTAGTACATAACTGTATTAATGCTGTGAAATATTATTACTTTGAATGCCTTAAATATGCAAGAGCGCATTTGGGTAAGTTTATGCTAATAAAAGATATATGCACTTTTCTTGCCTACCCATACTATTTAATAACCACCAAAAATTAAGCAATATGTAAGCACTGCTTCCAGTTGAAATCAGTCTGTCTGTCTGTCTATCTATCTATCTATCTTTCTATCTTTCTATCTTTCTATCTATCTATCTATCGGTCTGTCTATCTTTAAAACTGAAAGACATCCATTAAACATACACAATGACAGCATATTTAGTGTGTAATTGATGCTAAAACACAATTCTCACTCTCCTAATATAGCTGATTTTTGACAATGAACTGCATTTTTCATGTGAAGCATTTGATGTCATAAAGATGTAAACCTCACAAAGCAATTCTGTCACTGGTCAGTTTGCTTGACAGACATCTGACTTTAAGGTACTAGCCAATGGAAACATGGTGACATGTAAATATGAAAGCACATTAGGACAAAATATGCAATAAGATAGAGGCAAAGGGAGATGGCTGCTGGGAATGTATTTCATTTATCCCAGAAAATCTTTAAATCTAAGTATTAATACTACGTTGATGTACTTTTGAAATTGGAGAGCTACTTTTTACTAAAAGTACATCTCCCTTATATAATTAAGTATAATGCAGACCTGCTCAAAAACTTAGTATAATTAAAGAAGTCTTATGCAATAAATGATGATGATGAGAGCTGCTTATGTGAATGTCTATAGTGGTTTTCTCTACCAGTGTCATTGTATTAGACAACTGTTATCAAACTTAGCAATAATGATGCATTAATCTGCCAATCAAGTGTGAAAGCTGGCTATGTGCATAGGCATAGTAAACACATATCATCATCATCCTCATTATCATTTATTTATATAGTGTCACTAATAGTGCAGCGCTGTACAGAGAACCCATTCACATCAGTCCCTACCCTATTGGAGCTTACAGTCTAAATTCCCTAATATAGACACACACTCACACACAGACAGAGAGGGAGAGACTAGGGTCAATTTTGATAGCAGCCAATTAACCTAACAGTATGTTTTTTGGAGTGTGGGAGGAAACCACAGCACCCGGAGGAAACCAACGCAAACACAGGGAGAACATACAAACTTCACACAGATAAGGCCATTGTTGATATAAGTACTGGCTCTGCTTACCATTGTCCAGTCTAGTACATAACTGTATTAATGCTGTGAAATATTATTACTTTGAATGCCTTAAATATGCAAGAGCGCATTTGGGTAAGTTTATGCTAATAAAAGATATATGCACTTTTCTTGCCTACCCATACTATTTAATAACCACCAAAAATTAAGCAATATGTAAGCACTGCTTCCAGTTGAAATCAGTCTGTCTGTCTGTCTATCTATCTATCTATCTTTCTATCTATCTATCTATCTTTCTATCTTTCTATCTATCTATCGGTCTGTCTATCTTTAAAACTGAAAGACATCCATTAAACATACACAATGACAGCATATTTAGTGTGTAATTGATGCTAAAACACAATTCTCACTCTCCTAATATAGCTGATTTTTGACAATGAACTGCATTTTTCATGTGAAGCATTTGATGTCATAAAGATGTAAACCTCACAAAGCAATTCTGTCACTGGTCAGTTTGCTTGACAGACATCTGATTTTAAGGTACTAGCCAATGGAAACATGGTGACATGTAAATATGAAAGCACATTAGGACAAAATATGCAATAAGATAGAGGCAAAGGGAGATGGCTGCTGGGAATGTATTTCATTTATCCCAGAAAATCTTTAAATCTAAGTATTAATACTACGTTGATGTACTTTTGAAATTGGAGAGCTACTTTTTACTAAAAGTACATCTCCCTTATATAATTAAGTATAATGCAGACCTGCTCAAAAACTTAGTATAATTAAAGAAGTCTTATGCCATAAATGATGATGATGAGAGCTGCTTATGTGAATGTCTATAGTGGTTTTCTCTACCAGTGTCACTGTATTAGACAACTGTTATCAAACTTAGCAATAATGATGCATTAATCTGCCAATCAAGTGTGAAAGCTGGCTATGTGTATAGGCATAGTAAACACATATCATCATCATCCTCATTATCATTTATTTATATAGTGTCACTAATAGCGCAGCGCTGTACAGAGAACCCATTCACATCAGTCCCTACCCTATTGGAGCTTACAGTCTAAATTCCCTAATATAGACACACACTCACACACAGACAGAGAGGGAGAGACTAGGGTCAATTTTGATAGCAGCCAATTAACCTAACAGTATGTTTTTTGGAGTGTGGGAGGAAACCACAGCACCCGGAGGAAACCCACGCAAACACAGGGAGAACATACAAACTTCACACAGATAAGGCCATTGTTGATATAAGTACTGGCTCTGCTTACCATTGTCCAGTCTAGTACATAACTGTATTAATGCTGTGAAATATTATTACTTTGAATGCCTTAAATATGCAAGAGCGCATTTGGGTAAGTTTATGCTAATAAAAGATATATGCACTTTTCTTGCCTACCCATACTATTTAATAACCACCAAAAATTAAGCAATATGTAAGCACTGCTTCCAGTTGAAATCAGTCTGTCTGTCTGTCTATCTATCTATCTTTCTATCTTTCTATCTATCTATCCGTCTGTCTATCTTTAAAACTGAAAGACATCCATTAAACATACACAATGACAGCATATTTAGTGTGTAATTGATGCTAAAACACAATTCTCACTCTCCTAATATAGCTGATTTTTGACAATGAACTGCATTTTTCATGTGAAGCATTTGATGTCATAAAGATGTAAACCTCACAAAGCAATTCTGTCACTGGTCAGTTTGCTTGACAGACATCTGACTTTAAGGTACTAGCCAATGGAAACATGGTGACATGTAAATATGAAAGCACATTAGGACAAAATATGCAATAAGATAGAGGCAAAGGGAGATGGCTGCTGGGAATGTATTTCATTTATCCCAGAAAATCTTTAAATCTAAGTATTAATACTACGTTGATGTACTTTTGAAATTGGAGAGCTACTTTTTACTAAAAGTACATCTCCCTTATATAATTAAGTATAATGCAGACCTGCTCAAAAACTTAGTATAATTAAAGAAGTCTTATGCCATAAATGATGATGATGAGAGCTGCTTATGTGAATGTCTATAGTGGTTTTCTCTACCAGTGTCACTGTATTAGACAACTGTTATCAAACTTAGCAATAATGATGCATTAATCTGCCAATCAAGTGTGAAAGCTGGCTATGTGTATAGGCATAGTAAACACATATCATCATCATCCTCATTATCATTTATTTATATAGTGTCACTAATAGCGCAGCGCTGTACAGAGAACCCATTCACATCAGTCCCTACCCTATTGGAGCTTACAGTCTAAATTCCCTAATATAGACACACACTCACACACAGACAGAGAGGGAGAGACTAGGGTCAATTTTGATAGCAGCCAATTAACCTAACAGTATGTTTTTTGGAGTGTGGGAGGAAACCACAGCACCCGGAGGAAACCCACGCAAACACAGGGAGAACATACAAACTTCACACAGATAAGGCCATTGTTGATATAAGTACTGGCTCTGCTTACCATTGTCCAGTCTAGTACATAACTGTATTAATGCTGTGAAATATTATTACTTTGAATGCCTTAAATATGCAAGAGCGCATTTGGGTAAGTTTATGCTAATAAAAGATATATGCACTTTTCTTGCCTACCCATACTATTTAATAACCACCAAAAATTAAGCAATATGTAAGCACTGCTTCCAGTTGAAATCAGTCTGTCTGTCTGTCTATCTATCTATCTATCTATCTTTCTATCTTTCTTTCTATCTTTCTATCTATCTATCCGTCTGTCTATCTTTAAAACTGAAAGACATCCATTAAACATACACAATGACAGCATATTTAGTGTGTAATTGATGCTAAAACACAATTCTCACTCTCCTAATATAGCTGATTTTTGACAATGAACTGCATTTTTCATGTGAAGCATTTGATGTCATAAAGATGTAAACCTCACAAAGCAATTCTGTCACTGGTCAGTTTGCTTGACAGACATCTGACTTTAAGGTACTAGCCAATGGAAACATGGTGACATGTAAATATGAAAGCACATTAGGACAAAATATGCAATAAGATAGAGGCAAAGGGAGATGGCTGCTGGGAATGTATTTCATTTATCCCAGAAAATCTTTAAATCTAAGTATTAATACTACGTTGATGTACTTTTGAAATTGGAGAGCTACTTTTTACTAAAAGTACATCTCCCTTATATAATTAAGTATAATGCAGACCTGCTCAAAAACTTAGTATAATTAAAGAAGTCTTATGCCATAAATGATGATGATGAGAGCTGCTTATGTGAATGTCTATAGTGGTTTTCTCTACCAGTGTCACTGTATTAGACAACTGTTATCAAACTTAGCAATAATGATGCATTAATCTGCCAATCAAGTGTGAAAGCTGGCTATGTGTATAGGCATAGTAAACACATATCATCATCATCCTCATTATCATTTATTTATATAGTGTCACTAATAGCGCAGCGCTGTACAGAGAACCCATTCACATCAGTCCCTACCCTATTGGAGCTTACAGTCTAAATTCCCTAATATAGACACACACTCACACACAGACAGAGAGGGAGAGACTAGGGTCAATTTTGATAGCAGCCAATTAACCTAACAGTATGTTTTTTGGAGTGTGGGAGGAAACCCACGCAAACACAGGGAGAACATACAAACTTCACACAGATAAGGCCATTGTTGATATAAGTACTGGCTCTGCTTACCATTGTCCAGTCTAGTACATAACTGTATTAATGCTGTGAAATATTATTACTTTGAATGCCTTAAATATGCAAGAGCGCATTTGGGTAAGTTTATGCTAATAAAAGATATATGCACTTTTCTTGCCTACCCATACTATTTAATAACCACCAAAAATTAAGCAATATGTAAGCACTGCTTCCAGTTGAAATCAGTCTGTCTGTCTGTCTATCTATCTATCTATCTTTCTATCTTTCTATCTTTCTATCTATCTATCTATCGGTCTGTCTATCTTTAAAACTGAAAGACATCCATTAAACATACACAATGACAGCATATTTAGTGTGTAATTGATGCTAAAACACAATTCTCACTCTCCTAATATAGCTGATTTTTGACAATGAACTGCATTTTTCATGTGAAGCATTTGATGTCATAAAGATGTAAACCTCACAAAGCAATTCTGTCACTGGTCAGTTTGCTTGACAGACATCTGACTTTAAGGTACTAGCCAATGGAAACATGGTGACATGTAAATATGAAAGCACATTAGGACAAAATATGCAATAAGATAGAGGCAAAGGGAGATGGCTGCTGGGAATGTATTTCATTTATCCCAGAAAATCTTTAAATCTAAGTATTAATACTACGTTGATGTACTTTTGAAATTGGAGAGCTACTTTTTACTAAAAGTACATCTCCCTTATATAATTAAGTATAATGCAGACCTGCTCAAAAACTTAGTATAATTAAAGAAGTCTTATGCAATAAATGATGATGATGAGAGCTGCTTATGTGAATGTCTATAGTGGTTTTCTCTACCAGTGTCATTGTATTAGACAACTGTTATCAAACTTAGCAATAATGATGCATTAATCTGCCAATCAAGTGTGAAAGCTGGCTATGTGCATAGGCATAGTAAACACATATCATCATCATCCTCATTATCATTTATTTATATAGTGTCACTAATAGTGCAGCGCTGTACAGAGAACCCATTCACATCAGTCCCTACCCTATTGGAGCTTACAGTCTAAATTCCCTAATATAGACACACACTCACACACAGACAGAGAGGGAGAGACTAGGGTCAATTTTGATAGCAGCCAATTAACCTAACAGTATGTTTTTTGGAGTGTGGGAGGAAACCACAGCACCCGGAGGAAACCAACGCAAACACAGGGAGAACATACAAACTTCACACAGATAAGGCCATTGTTGATATAAGTACTGGCTCTGCTTACCATTGTCCAGTCTAGTACATAACTGTATTAATGCTGTGAAATATTATTACTTTGAATGCCTTAAATATGCAAGAGCGCATTTGGGTAAGTTTATGCTAATAAAAGATATATGCACTTTTCTTGCCTACCCATACTATTTAATAACCACCAAAAATTAAGCAATATGTAAGCACTGCTTCCAGTTGAAATCAGTCTGTCTGTCTGTCTATCTATCTATCTATCTTTCTATCTATCTATCTATCTTTCTATCTTTCTATCTATCTATCGGTCTGTCTATCTTTAAAACTGAAAGACATCCATTAAACATACACAATGACAGCATATTTAGTGTGTAATTGATGCTAAAACACAATTCTCACTCTCCTAATATAGCTGATTTTTGACAATGAACTGCATTTTTCATGTGAAGCATTTGATGTCATAAAGATGTAAACCTCACAAAGCAATTCTGTCACTGGTCAGTTTGCTTGACAGACATCTGACTTTAAGGTACTAGCCAATGGAAACATGGTGACATGTAAATATGAAAGCACATTAGGACAAAATATGCAATAAGATAGAGGCAAAGGGAGATGGCTGCTGGGAATGTATTTCATTTATCCCAGAAAATCTTTAAATCTAAGTATTAATACTACGTTGATGTACTTTTGAAATTGGAGAGCTACTTTTTACTAAAAGTACATCTCCCTTATATAATTAAGTATAATGCAGACCTGCTCAAAAACTTAGTATAATTAAAGAAGTCTTATGCCATAAATGATGATGATGAGAGCTGCTTATGTGAATGTCTATAGTGGTTTTCTCTACCAGTGTCACTGTATTAGACAACTGTTATCAAACTTAGCAATAATGATGCATTAATCTGCCAATCAAGTGTGAAAGCTGGCTATGTGTATAGGCATAGTAAACACATATCATCATCATCCTCATTATCATTTATTTATATAGTGTCACTAATAGCGCAGCGCTGTACAGAGAACCCATTCACATCAGTCCCTACCCTATTGGAGCTTACAGTCTAAATTCCCTAATATAGACACACACTCACACACAGACAGAGAGGGAGAGACTAGGGTCAATTTTGATAGCAGCCAATTAACCTAACAGTATGTTTTTTGGAGTGTGGGAGGAAACCACAGCACCCGGAGGAAACCCACGCAAACACAGGGAGAACATACAAACTTCACACAGATAAGGCCATTGTTGATATAAGTACTGGCTCTGCTTACCATTGTCCAGTCTAGTACATAACTGTATTAATGCTGTGAAATATTATTACTTTGAATGCCTTAAATATGCAAGAGCGCATTTGGGTAAGTTTATGCTAATAAAAGATATATGCACTTTTCTTGCCTACCCATACTATTTAATAACCACCAAAAATTAAGCAATATGTAAGCACTGCTTCCAGTTGAAATCAGTCTGTCTGTCTGTCTATCTATCTATCTATCTATCTATCTATCTATCTTTCTATCTTTCTATCTATCTATCCGTCTGTCTATCTTTAAAACTGAAAGACATCCATTAAACATACACAATGACAGCATATTTAGTGTGTAATTGATGCTAAAACACAATTCTCACTCTCCTAATATAGCTGATTTTTGACAATGAACTGCATTTTTCATGTGAAGCATTTGATGTCATAAAGATGTAAACCTCACAAAGCAATTCTGTCACTGGTCAGTTTGCTTGACAGACATCTGACTTTAAGGTACTAGCCAATGGAAACATGGTGACATGTAAATATGAAAGCACATTAGGACAAAATATGCAATAAGATAGAGGCAAAGGGAGATGGCTGCTGGGAATGTATTTCATTTATCCCAGAAAATCTTTAAATCTAAGTATTAATACTACGTTGATGTACTTTTGAAATTGGAGAGCTACTTTTTACTAAAAGTACATCTCCCTTATATAATTAAGTATAATGCAGACCTGCTCAAAAACTTAGTATAATTAAAGAAGTCTTATGCCATAAATGATGATGATGAGAGCTGCTTATGTGAATGTCTATAGTGGTTTTCTCTACCAGTGTCACTGTATTAGACAACTGTTATCAAACTTAGCAATAATGATGCATTAATCTGCCAATCAAGTGTGAAAGCTGGCTATGTGTATAGGCATAGTAAACACATATCATCATCATCCTCATTATCATTTATTTATATAGTGTCACTAATAGCGCAGCGCTGTACAGAGAACCCATTCACATCAGTCCCTACCCTATTGGAGCTTACAGTCTAAATTCCCTAATATAGACACACACTCACACACAGACAGAGAGGGAGAGACTAGGGTCAATTTTGATAGCAGCCAATTAACCTAACAGTATGTTTTTTGGAGTGTGGGAGGAAACCACAGCACCCGGAGGAAACCCACGCAAACACAGGGAGAACATACAAACTTCACACAGATAAGGCCATTGTTGATATAAGTACTGGCTCTGCTTACCATTGTCCAGTCTAGTACATAACTGTATTAATGCTGTGAAATATTATTACTTTGAATGCCTTAAATATGCAAGAGCGCATTTGGGTAAGTTTATGCTAATAAAAGATATATGCACTTTTCTTGCCTACCCATACTATTTAATAACCACCAAAAATTAAGCAATATGTAAGCACTGCTTCCAGTTGAAATCAGTCTGTCTGTCTGTCTATCTATCTATCTATCTATCTATCTTTCTATCTTTCTATCTATCTATCCGTCTGTCTATTTTTAAAACTGAAAGACATCCATTAAACATACACAATGACAGCATATTTAGTGTGTAATTGATGCTAAAACACAATTCTCACTCTCCTAATATAGCTGATTTTTGACAATGAACTGCATTTTTCATGTGAAGCATTTTATGTCATAAAGATGTAAACCTCACAAAGCAATTCTGTCACTGGTCAGTTTGCTTGACAGACATCTGACTTTAAGGTACTAGCCAATGGAAACATGGTGACATGTAAATATGAAAGCACATTAGGACAAAATATGCAATAAGATAGAGGCAAAGGGAGATGGCTGCTGGGAATGTATTTCATTTATCCCAGAAAATCTTTAAATCTAAGTATTAATACTACGTTGATGTACTTTTGAAATTGGAGAGCTACTTTTTACTAAAAGTACATCTCCCTTATATAATTAAGTATAATGCAGACCTGCTCAAAAACTTAGTATAATTAAAGAAGTCTTATGCAATAAATGATGATGATGAGAGCTGCTTATGTGAATGTCTATAGTGGTTTTCTCTACCAGTGTCATTGTATTAGACAACTGTTATCAAACTTAGCAATAATGATGCATTAATCTGCCAATCAAGTGTGAAAGCTGGCTATGTGCATAGGCATAGTA
>NW_027448157.1:167500-185000 GCF_038048845.1 Mixophyes fleayi | reverse complement strand
GCAGCCAATTAACCTAACAGTATGTTTTTTGGAGTGTGGGAGGAAACCCACGCAAACACAGGGAGAACATACAAACTTCACACAGATAAGGCCATTGTTGATATAAGTACTGGCTCTGCTTACCATTGTCCAGTCTAGTACATAACTGTATTAATGCTGTGAAATATTATTACTTTGAATGCCTTAAATATGCAAGAGCGCATTTGGGTAAGTTTATGCTAATAAAAGATATATGCACTTTTCTTGCCTACCCATACTATTTAATAACCACCAAAAATTAAGCAATATGTAAGCACTGCTTCCAGTTGAAATCAGTCTGTCTGTCTGTCTATCTATCTATCTATCTATCTATCTTTCTATCTATCTATCTATCTATCTATCTATCTATCTATCTATCTATCTATCTTTCTATCTTTCTATCTATCTATCTATCTATCGGTCTGTCTATCTTTAAAACTGAAAGACATCCATTAAACATACACAATGACAGCATATTTAGTGTGTAATTGATGCTAAAACACAATTCTCACTCTCCTAATATAGCTGATTTTTGACAATGAACTGCATTTTTCATGTGAAGCATTTGATGTCATAAAGATGTAAACCTCACAAAGCAATTCTGTCACTGGTCAGTTTGCTTGACAGACATCTGATTTTAAGGTACTAGCCAATGGAAACATGGTGACATGTAAATATGAAAGCACATTAGGACAAAATATGCAATAAGATAGAGGCAAAGGGAGATGGCTGCTGGGAATGTATTTCATTTATCCCAGAAAATCTTTAAATCTAAGTATTAATACTACGTTGATGTACTTTTGAAATTGGAGAGCTACTTTTTACTAAAAGTACATCTCCCTTATATAATTAAGTATAATGCAGACCTGCTCAAAAACTTAGTATAATTAAAGAAGTCTTATGCCATAAATGAGGATGATGAGAGCTGCTTATGTGAATGTCTATAGTGGTTTTCTCTACCAGTGTCACTGTATTAGACAACTGTTATCAAACTTAGCAATAATGATGCATTAATCTGCCAATCAAGTGTGAAAGCTGGCTATGTGTATAGGCATAGTAAACACATATCATCATCATCCTCATTATCATTTATTTATATAGTGTCACTAATAGCGCAGCGCTGTACAGAGAACCCATTCACATCAGTCCCTACCCTATTGGAGCTTACAGTCTAAATTCCCTAATATAGACACACACTCACACACAGACAGAGAGGGAGAGACTAGGGTCAATTTTGATAGCAGCCAATTAACCTAACAGTATGTTTTTTGGAGTGTGGGAGGAAACCACAGCACCCGGAGGAAACCCACGCAAACACAGGGAGAACATACAAACTTCACACAGATAAGGCCATTGTTGATATAAGTACTGGCTCTGCTTACCATTGTCCAGTCTAGTACATAACTGTATTAATGCTGTGAAATATTATTACTTTGAATGCCTTAAATATGCAAGAGCGCATTTGGGTAAGTTTATGCTAATAAAAGATATATGCACTTTTCTTGCCTACCCATACTATTTAATAACCACCAAAAATTAAGCAATATGTAAGCACTGCTTCCAGTTGAAATCAGTCTGTCTATCTATCTATCTATCTATCTTTCTATCTATCTATCTTTCTATCTTTCTATCTATCTATCCGTCTGTCTATCTTTAAAACTGAAAGACATCCATTAAACATACACAATGACAGCATATTTAGTGTGTAATTGATGCTAAAACACAATTCTCACTCTCCTAATATAGCTGATTTTTGACAATGAACTGCATTTTTCATGTGAAGCATTTGATGTCATAAAGATGTAAACCTCACAAAGCAATTCTGTCACTGGTCAGTTTGCTTGACAGACATCTGACTTTAAGGTACTAGCCAATGGAAACATGGTGACATGTAAATATGAAAGCACATTAGGACAAAATATGCAATAAGATAGAGGCAAAGGGAGATGGCTGCTGGGAATGTATTTCATTTATCCCAGAAAATCTTTAAATCTAAGTATTAATACTACGTTGATGTACTTTTGAAATTGGAGAGCTACTTTTTACTAAAAGTACATCTCCCTTATATAATTAAGTATAATGCAGACCTGCTCAAAAACTTAGTATAATTAAAGAAGTCTTATGCCATAAATGATGATGATGAGAGCTGCTTATGTGAATGTCTATAGTGGTTTTCTCTACCAGTGTCACTGTATTAGACAACTGTTATCAAACTTAGCAATAATGATGCATTAATCTGCCAATCAAGTGTGAAAGCTGGCTATGTGTATAGGCATAGTAAACACATATCATCATCATCCTCATTATCATTTATTTATATAGTGTCACTAATAGCGCAGCGCTGTACAGAGAACCCATTCACATCAGTCCCTACCCTATTGGAGCTTACAGTCTAAATTCCCTAATATAGACACACACTCACACACAGACAGAGAGGGAGAGACTAGGGTCAATTTTGATAGCAGCCAATTAACCTAACAGTATGTTTTTTGGAGTGTGGGAGGAAACCACAGCACCCGGAGGAAACCCACGCAAACACAGGGAGAACATACAAACTTCACACAGATAAGGCCATTGTTGATATAAGTACTGGCTCTGCTTACCATTGTCCAGTCTAGTACATAACTGTATTAATGCTGTGAAATATTATTACTTTGAATGCCTTAAATATGCAAGAGCGCATTTGGGTAAGTTTATGCTAATAAAAGATATATGCACTTTTCTTGCCTACCCATACTATTTAATAACCACCAAAAATTAAGCAATATGTAAGCACTGCTTCCAGTTGAAATCAGTCTGTCTGTCTGTCTATCTATCTATCTATCTATCTTTCTATCTATCTATCCGTCTGTCTATCTTTAAAACTGAAAGACATCCATTAAACATACACAATGACAGCATATTTAGTGTGTAATTGATGCTAAAACACAATTCTCACTCTCCTAATATAGCTGATTTTTGACAATGAACTGCATTTTTCATGTGAAGCATTTGATGTCATAAAGATGTAAACCTCACAAAGCAATTCTGTCACTGGTCAGTTTGCTTGACAGACATCTGACTTTAAGGTACTAGCCAATGGAAACATGGTGACATGTAAATATGAAAGCACATTAGGACAAAATATGCAATAAGATAGAGGCAAAGGGAGATGGCTGCTGGGAATGTATTTCATTTATCCCAGAAAATCTTTAAATCTAAGTATTAATACTACGTTGATGTACTTTTGAAATTGGAGAGCTACTTTTTACTAAAAGTACATCTCCCTTATATAATTAAGTATAATGCAGACCTGCTCAAAAACTTAGTATAATTAAAGAAGTCTTATGCCATAAATGAGGATGATGAGAGCTGCTTATGTGAATGTCTATAGTGGTTTTCTCTACCAGTGTCACTGTATTAGACAACTGTTATCAAACTTAGCAATAATGATGCATTAATCTGCCAATCAAGTGTGAAAGCTGGCTATGTGTATAGGCATAGTAAACACATATCATCATCATCCTCATTATCATTTATTTATATAGTGTCACTAATAGCGCAGCGCTGTACAGAGAACCCATTCACATCAGTCCCTACCCTATTGGAGCTTACAGTCTAAATTCCCTAATATAGACACACACTCACACACAGACAGAGAGGGAGAGACTAGGGTCAATTTTGATAGCAGCCAATTAACCTAACAGTATGTTTTTTGGAGTGTGGGAGGAAACCACAGCACCCGGAGGAAACCCACGCAAACACAGGGAGAACATACAAACTTCACACAGATAAGGCCATTGTTGATATAAGTACTGGCTCTGCTTACCATTGTCCAGTCTAGTACATAACTGTATTAATGCTGTGAAATATTATTACTTTGAATGCCTTAAATATGCAAGAGCGCATTTGGGTAAGTTTATGCTAATAAAAGATATATGCACTTTTCTTGCCTACCCATACTATTTAATAACCACCAAAAATTAAGCAATATGTAAGCACTGCTTCCAGTTGAAATCAGTCTGTCTATCTATCTATCTATCTATCTTTCTATCTATCTATCTTTCTATCTTTCTATCTATCTATCCGTCTGTCTATCTTTAAAACTGAAAGACATCCATTAAACATACACAATGACAGCATATTTAGTGTGTAATTGATGCTAAAACACAATTCTCACTCTCCTAATATAGCTGATTTTTGACAATGAACTGCATTTTTCATGTGAAGCATTTGATGTCATAAAGATGTAAACCTCACAAAGCAATTCTGTCACTGGTCAGTTTGCTTGACAGACATCTGACTTTAAGGTACTAGCCAATGGAAACATGGTGACATGTAAATATGAAAGCACATTAGGACAAAATATGCAATAAGATAGAGGCAAAGGGAGATGGCTGCTGGGAATGTATTTCATTTATCCCAGAAAATCTTTAAATCTAAGTATTAATACTACGTTGATGTACTTTTGAAATTGGAGAGCTACTTTTTACTAAAAGTACATCTCCCTTATATAATTAAGTATAATGCAGACCTGCTCAAAAACTTAGTATAATTAAAGAAGTCTTATGCCATAAATGATGATGATGAGAGCTGCTTATGTGAATGTCTATAGTGGTTTTCTCTACCAGTGTCACTGTATTAGACAACTGTTATCAAACTTAGCAATAATGATGCATTAATCTGCCAATCAAGTGTGAAAGCTGGCTATGTGTATAGGCATAGTAAACACATATCATCATCATCCTCATTATCATTTATTTATATAGTGTCACTAATAGCGCAGCGCTGTACAGAGAACCCATTCACATCAGTCCCTACCCTATTGGAGCTTACAGTCTAAATTCCCTAATATAGACACACACTCACACACAGACAGAGAGGGAGAGACTAGGGTCAATTTTGATAGCAGCCAATTAACCTAACAGTATGTTTTTTGGAGTGTGGGAGGAAACCACAGCACCCGGAGGAAACCCACGCAAACACAGGGAGAACATACAAACTTCACACAGATAAGGCCATTGTTGATATAAGTACTGGCTCTGCTTACCATTGTCCAGTCTAGTACATAACTGTATTAATGCTGTGAAATATTATTACTTTGAATGCCTTAAATATGCAAGAGCGCATTTGGGTAAGTTTATGCTAATAAAAGATATATGCACTTTTCTTGCCTACCCATACTATTTAATAACCACCAAAAATTAAGCAATATGTAAGCACTGCTTCCAGTTGAAATCAGTCTGTCTGTCTGTCTATCTATCTATCTATCTATCTTTCTATCTATCTATCCGTCTGTCTATCTTTAAAACTGAAAGACATCCATTAAACATACACAATGACAGCATATTTAGTGTGTAATTGATGCTAAAACACAATTCTCACTCTCCTAATATAGCTGATTTTTGACAATGAACTGCATTTTTCATGTGAAGCATTTGATGTCATAAAGATGTAAACCTCACAAAGCAATTCTGTCACTGGTCAGTTTGCTTGACAGACATCTGACTTTAAGGTACTAGCCAATGGAAACATGGTGACATGTAAATATGAAAGCACATTAGGACAAAATATGCAATAAGATAGAGGCAAAGGGAGATGGCTGCTGGGAATGTATTTCATTTATCCCAGAAAATCTTTAAATCTAAGTATTAATACTACGTTGATGTACTTTTGAAATTGGAGAGCTACTTTTTACTAAAAGTACATCTCCCTTATATAATTAAGTATAATGCAGACCTGCTCAAAAACTTAGTCATACTTGCCAACTCTCCCGGAATGTCCGGGAGACTCCCGCATTTTGTGAGAGTCTCCCGGACTCCCGGGCGAGTGTGGCAATCTCCCGAATTCTGCCCACTTCACTAGGAAGTGCCCCACTTCCTAGTGAAGTGGGCAGAATTAGATCCCAAACGCCGCGATTCCCGGTGAATCGCGGCGTTTGGCCCCGCCCCCGCTGTCAAATGACGCAATTTGCGTCATGACGTCACAGGGGGCGGGGCCGAAATGACGCGATTTCGGCCGCCCCGCCCCTTCACGCCCCCCTCCACTGGCTGGCTCCCGGAAGGGAGCTGAAGAAAGTAGGTAAGTATGAACTTAGTATAATTAAAGAAGTCTTATGCCATAAATGATGATGATGAGAGCTGCTTATGTGAATGTCTATAGTGGTTTTCTCTACCAGTGTCACTGTATTAGACAACTGTTATCAAACTTAGCAATAATGATGCATTAATCTGCCAATCAAGTGTGAAAGCTGGCTATGTGTATAGGCATAGTAAACACATATCATCATCATCCTCATTATCATTTATTTATATAGTGTCACTAATAGCGCAGCGCTGTACAGAGAACCCATTCACATCAGTCCCTACCCTATTGGAGCTTACAGTCTAAATTCCCTAATATAGACACACACTCACACACAGACAGAGAGGGAGAGACTAGGGTCAATTTTGATAGCAGCCAATTAACCTAACAGTATGTTTTTTGGAGTGTGGGAGGAAACCACAGCACCCGGAGGAAACCCACGCAAACACAGGGAGAACATACAAACTTCACACAGATAAGGCCATTGTTGATATAAGTACTGGCTCTGCTTACCATTGTCCAGTCTAGTACATAACTGTATTAATGCTGTGAAATATTATTACTTTGAATGCCTTAAATATGCAAGAGCGCATTTGGGTAAGTTTATGCTAATAAAAGATATATGCACTTTTCTTGCCTACCCATACTATTTAATAACCACCAAAAATTAAGCAATATGTAAGCACTGCTTCCAGTTGAAATCAGTCTGTCTGTCTGTCTATCTATCTATCTTTCTATCTTTCTATCTATCTATCCGTCTGTCTATCTTTAAAACTGAAAGACATCCATTAAACATACACAATGACAGCATATTTAGTGTGTAATTGATGCTAAAACACAATTCTCACTCTCCTAATATAGCTGATTTTTGACAATGAACTGCATTTTTCATGTGAAGCATTTGATGTCATAAAGATGTAAACCTCACAAAGCAATTCTGTCACTGGTCAGTTTGCTTGACAGACATCTGACTTTAAGGTACTAGCCAATGGAAACATGGTGACATGTAAATATGAAAGCACATTAGGACAAAATATGCAATAAGATAGAGGCAAAGGGAGATGGCTGCTGGGAATGTATTTCATTTATCCCAGAAAATCTTTAAATCTAAGTATTAATACTACGTTGATGTACTTTTGAAATTGGAGAGCTACTTTTTACTAAAAGTACATCTCCCTTATATAATTAAGTATAATGCAGACCTGCTCAAAAACTTAGTATAATTAAAGAAGTCTTATGCCATAAATGATGATGATGAGAGCTGCTTATGTGAATGTCTATAGTGGTTTTCTCTACCAGTGTCACTGTATTAGACAACTGTTATCAAACTTAGCAATAATGATGCATTAATCTGCCAATCAAGTGTGAAAGCTGGCTATGTGTATAGGCATAGTAAACACATATCATCATCATCCTCATTATCATTTATTTATATAGTGTCACTAATAGCGCAGCGCTGTACAGAGAACCCATTCACATCAGTCCCTACCCTATTGGAGCTTACAGTCTAAATTCCCTAATATAGACACACACTCACACACAGACAGAGAGGGAGAGACTAGGGTCAATTTTGATAGCAGCCAATTAACCTAACAGTATGTTTTTTGGAGTGTGGGAGGAAACCACAGCACCCGGAGGAAACCCACGCAAACACAGGGAGAACATACAAACTTCACACAGATAAGGCCATTGTTGATATAAGTACTGGCTCTGCTTACCATTGTCCAGTCTAGTACATAACTGTATTAATGCTGTGAAATATTATTACTTTGAATGCCTTAAATATGCAAGAGCGCATTTGGGTAAGTTTATGCTAATAAAAGATATATGCACTTTTCTTGCCTACCCATACTATTTAATAACCACCAAAAATTAAGCAATATGTAAGCACTGCTTCCAGTTGAAATCAGTCTGTCTGTCTGTCTATCTATCTATCTATCTATCTATCTTTCTATCTTTCTATCCGTCTGTCTATCTTTAAAACTGAAAGACATCCATTAAACATACACAATGACAGCATATTTAGTGTGTAATTGATGCTAAAACACAATTCTCACTCTCCTAATATAGCTGATTTTTGACAATGAACTGCATTTTTCATGTGAAGCATTTGATGTCATAAAGATGTAAACCTCACAAAGCAATTCTGTCACTGGTCAGTTTGCTTGACAGACATCTGACTTTAAGGTACTAGCCAATGGAAACATGGTGACATGTAAATATGAAAGCACATTAGGACAAAATATGCAATAAGATAGAGGCAAAGGGAGATGGCTGCTGGGAATGTATTTCATTTATCCCAGAAAATCTTTAAATCTAAGTATTAATACTACGTTGATGTACTTTTGAAATTGGAGAGCTACTTTTTACTAAAAGTACATCTCCCTTATATAATTAAGTATAATGCAGACCTGCTCAAAAACTTAGTATAATTAAAGAAGTCTTATGCCATAAATGATGATGATGAGAGCTGCTTATGTGAATGTCTATAGTGGTTTTCTCTACCAGTGTCACTGTATTAGACAACTGTTATCAAACTTAGCAATAATGATGCATTAATCTGCCAATCAAGTGTGAAAGCTGGCTATGTGTATAGGCATAGTAAACACATATCATCATCATCCTCATTATCATTTATTTATATAGTGTCACTAATAGCGCAGCGCTGTACAGAGAACCCATTCACATCAGTCCCTACCCTATTGGAGCTTACAGTCTAAATTCCCTAATATAGACACACACTCACACACAGACAGAGAGGGAGAGACTAGGGTCAATTTTGATAGCAGCCAATTAACCTAACAGTATGTTTTTTGGAGTGTGGGAGGAAACCACAGCACCCGGAGGAAACCCACGCAAACACAGGGAGAACATACAAACTTCACACAGATAAGGCCATTGTTGATATAAGTACTGGCTCTGCTTACCATTGTCCAGTCTAGTACATAACTGTATTAATGCTGTGAAATATTATTACTTTGAATGCCTTAAATATGCAAGAGCGCATTTGGGTAAGTTTATGCTAATAAAAGATATATGCACTTTTCTTGCCTACCCATACTATTTAATAACCACCAAAAATTAAGCAATATGTAAGCACTGCTTCCAGTTGAAATCAGTCTGTCTGTCTGTCTATCTATCTATCTATCTATCTTTCTATCTATCTATCCGTCTGTCTATCTTTAAAACTGAAAGACATCCATTAAACATACACAATGACAGCATATTTAGTGTGTAATTGATGCTAAAACACAATTCTCACTCTCCTAATATAGCTGATTTTTGACAATGAACTGCATTTTTCATGTGAAGCATTTGATGTCATAAAGATGTAAACCTCACAAAGCAATTCTGTCACTGGTCAGTTTGCTTGACAGACATCTGACTTTAAGGTACTAGCCAATGGAAACATGGTGACATGTAAATATGAAAGCACATTAGGACAAAATATGCAATAAGATAGAGGCAAAGGGAGATGGCTGCTGGGAATGTATTTCATTTATCCCAGAAAATCTTTAAATCTAAGTATTAATACTACGTTGATGTACTTTTGAAATTGGAGAGCTACTTTTTACTAAAAGTACATCTCCCTTATATAATTAAGTATAATGCAGACCTGCTCAAAAACTTAGTATAATTAAAGAAGTCTTATGCCATAAATGAGGATGATGAGAGCTGCTTATGTGAATGTCTATAGTGGTTTTCTCTACCAGTGTCACTGTATTAGACAACTGTTATCAAACTTAGCAATAATGATGCATTAATCTGCCAATCAAGTGTGAAAGCTGGCTATGTGTATAGGCATAGTAAACACATATCATCATCATCCTCATTATCATTTATTTATATAGTGTCACTAATAGCGCAGCGCTGTACAGAGAACCCATTCACATCAGTCCCTACCCTATTGGAGCTTACAGTCTAAATTCCCTAATATAGACACACACTCACACACAGACAGAGAGGGAGAGACTAGGGTCAATTTTGATAGCAGCCAATTAACCTAACAGTATGTTTTTTGGAGTGTGGGAGGAAACCACAGCACCCGGAGGAAACCCACGCAAACACAGGGAGAACATACAAACTTCACACAGATAAGGCCATTGTTGATATAAGTACTGGCTCTGCTTACCATTGTCCAGTCTAGTACATAACTGTATTAATGCTGTGAAATATTATTACTTTGAATGCCTTAAATATGCAAGAGCGCATTTGGGTAAGTTTATGCTAATAAAAGATATATGCACTTTTCTTGCCTACCCATACTATTTAATAACCACCAAAAATTAAGCAATATGTAAGCACTGCTTCCAGTTGAAATCAGTCTGTCTATCTATCTATCTATCTATCTTTCTATCTATCTATCTTTCTATCTTTCTATCTATCTATCCGTCTGTCTATCTTTAAAACTGAAAGACATCCATTAAACATACACAATGACAGCATATTTAGTGTGTAATTGATGCTAAAACACAATTCTCACTCTCCTAATATAGCTGATTTTTGACAATGAACTGCATTTTTCATGTGAAGCATTTGATGTCATAAAGATGTAAACCTCACAAAGCAATTCTGTCACTGGTCAGTTTGCTTGACAGACATCTGACTTTAAGGTACTAGCCAATGGAAACATGGTGACATGTAAATATGAAAGCACATTAGGACAAAATATGCAATAAGATAGAGGCAAAGGGAGATGGCTGCTGGGAATGTATTTCATTTATCCCAGAAAATCTTTAAATCTAAGTATTAATACTACGTTGATGTACTTTTGAAATTGGAGAGCTACTTTTTACTAAAAGTACATCTCCCTTATATAATTAAGTATAATGCAGACCTGCTCAAAAACTTAGTATAATTAAAGAAGTCTTATGCCATAAATGATGATGATGAGAGCTGCTTATGTGAATGTCTATAGTGGTTTTCTCTACCAGTGTCACTGTATTAGACAACTGTTATCAAACTTAGCAATAATGATGCATTAATCTGCCAATCAAGTGTGAAAGCTGGCTATGTGTATAGGCATAGTAAACACATATCATCATCATCCTCATTATCATTTATTTATATAGTGTCACTAATAGCGCAGCGCTGTACAGAGAACCCATTCACATCAGTCCCTACCCTATTGGAGCTTACAGTCTAAATTCCCTAATATAGACACACACTCACACACAGACAGAGAGGGAGAGACTAGGGTCAATTTTGATAGCAGCCAATTAACCTAACAGTATGTTTTTTGGAGTGTGGGAGGAAACCACAGCACCCGGAGGAAACCCACGCAAACACAGGGAGAACATACAAACTTCACACAGATAAGGCCATTGTTGATATAAGTACTGGCTCTGCTTACCATTGTCCAGTCTAGTACATAACTGTATTAATGCTGTGAAATATTATTACTTTGAATGCCTTAAATATGCAAGAGCGCATTTGGGTAAGTTTATGCTAATAAAAGATATATGCACTTTTCTTGCCTACCCATACTATTTAATAACCACCAAAAATTAAGCAATATGTAAGCACTGCTTCCAGTTGAAATCAGTCTGTCTGTCTGTCTATCTATCTATCTATCTATCTTTCTATCTATCTATCCGTCTGTCTATCTTTAAAACTGAAAGACATCCATTAAACATACACAATGACAGCATATTTAGTGTGTAATTGATGCTAAAACACAATTCTCACTCTCCTAATATAGCTGATTTTTGACAATGAACTGCATTTTTCATGTGAAGCATTTGATGTCATAAAGATGTAAACCTCACAAAGCAATTCTGTCACTGGTCAGTTTGCTTGACAGACATCTGACTTTAAGGTACTAGCCAATGGAAACATGGTGACATGTAAATATGAAAGCACATTAGGACAAAATATGCAATAAGATAGAGGCAAAGGGAGATGGCTGCTGGGAATGTATTTCATTTATCCCAGAAAATCTTTAAATCTAAGTATTAATACTACGTTGATGTACTTTTGAAATTGGAGAGCTACTTTTTACTAAAAGTACATCTCCCTTATATAATTAAGTATAATGCAGACCTGCTCAAAAACTTAGTATAATTAAAGAAGTCTTATGCCATAAATGAGGATGATGAGAGCTGCTTATGTGAATGTCTATAGTGGTTTTCTCTACCAGTGTCACTGTATTAGACAACTGTTATCAAACTTAGCAATAATGATGCATTAATCTGCCAATCAAGTGTGAAAGCTGGCTATGTGTATAGGCATAGTAAACACATATCATCATCATCCTCATTATCATTTATTTATATAGTGTCACTAATAGCGCAGCGCTGTACAGAGAACCCATTCACATCAGTCCCTACCCTATTGGAGCTTACAGTCTAAATTCCCTAATATAGACACACACTCACACACAGACAGAGAGGGAGAGACTAGGGTCAATTTTGATAGCAGCCAATTAACCTAACAGTATGTTTTTTGGAGTGTGGGAGGAAACCACAGCACCCGGAGGAAACCCACGCAAACACAGGGAGAACATACAAACTTCACACAGATAAGGCCATTGTTGATATAAGTACTGGCTCTGCTTACCATTGTCCAGTCTAGTACATAACTGTATTAATGCTGTGAAATATTATTACTTTGAATGCCTTAAATATGCAAGAGCGCATTTGGGTAAGTTTATGCTAATAAAAGATATATGCACTTTTCTTGCCTACCCATACTATTTAATAACCACCAAAAATTAAGCAATATGTAAGCACTGCTTCCAGTTGAAATCAGTCTGTCTATCTATCTATCTATCTATCTTTCTATCTATCTATCTTTCTATCTTTCTATCTATCTATCCGTCTGTCTATCTTTAAAACTGAAAGACATCCATTAAACATACACAATGACAGCATATTTAGTGTGTAATTGATGCTAAAACACAATTCTCACTCTCCTAATATAGCTGATTTTTGACAATGAACTGCATTTTTCATGTGAAGCATTTGATGTCATAAAGATGTAAACCTCACAAAGCAATTCTGTCACTGGTCAGTTTGCTTGACAGACATCTGACTTTAAGGTACTAGCCAATGGAAACATGGTGACATGTAAATATGAAAGCACATTAGGACAAAATATGCAATAAGATAGAGGCAAAGGGAGATGGCTGCTGGGAATGTATTTCATTTATCCCAGAAAATCTTTAAATCTAAGTATTAATACTACGTTGATGTACTTTTGAAATTGGAGAGCTACTTTTTACTAAAAGTACATCTCCCTTATATAATTAAGTATAATGCAGACCTGCTCAAAAACTTAGTATAATTAAAGAAGTCTTATGCCATAAATGATGATGATGAGAGCTGCTTATGTGAATGTCTATAGTGGTTTTCTCTACCAGTGTCACTGTATTAGACAACTGTTATCAAACTTAGCAATAATGATGCATTAATCTGCCAATCAAGTGTGAAAGCTGGCTATGTGTATAGGCATAGTAAACACATATCATCATCATCCTCATTATCATTTATTTATATAGTGTCACTAATAGCGCAGCGCTGTACAGAGAACCCATTCACATCAGTCCCTACCCTATTGGAGCTTACAGTCTAAATTCCCTAATATAGACACACACTCACACACAGACAGAGAGGGAGAGACTAGGGTCAATTTTGATAGCAGCCAATTAACCTAACAGTATGTTTTTTGGAGTGTGGGAGGAAACCACAGCACCCGGAGGAAACCCACGCAAACACAGGGAGAACATACAAACTTCACACAGATAAGGCCATTGTTGATATAAGTACTGGCTCTGCTTACCATTGTCCAGTCTAGTACATAACTGTATTAATGCTGTGAAATATTATTACTTTGAATGCCTTAAATATGCAAGAGCGCATTTGGGTAAGTTTATGCTAATAAAAGATATATGCACTTTTCTTGCCTACCCATACTATTTAATAACCACCAAAAATTAAGCAATATGTAAGCACTGCTTCCAGTTGAAATCAGTCTGTCTGTCTGTCTATCTATCTATCTATCTATCTTTCTATCTATCTATCCGTCTGTCTATCTTTAAAACTGAAAGACATCCATTAAACATACACAATGACAGCATATTTAGTGTGTAATTGATGCTAAAACACAATTCTCACTCTCCTAATATAGCTGATTTTTGACAATGAACTGCATTTTTCATGTGAAGCATTTGATGTCATAAAGATGTAAACCTCACAAAGCAATTCTGTCACTGGTCAGTTTGCTTGACAGACATCTGACTTTAAGGTACTAGCCAATGGAAACATGGTGACATGTAAATATGAAAGCACATTAGGACAAAATATGCAATAAGATAGAGGCAAAGGGAGATGGCTGCTGGGAATGTATTTCATTTATCCCAGAAAATCTTTAAATCTAAGTATTAATACTACGTTGATGTACTTTTGAAATTGGAGAGCTACTTTTTACTAAAAGTACATCTCCCTTATATAATTAAGTATAATGCAGACCTGCTCAAAAACTTAGTCATACTTGCCAACTCTCCCGGAATGTCCGGGAGACTCCCGCATTTTGTGAGAGTCTCCCGGACTCCCGGGCGAGTGTGGCAATCTCCCGAATTCTGCCCACTTCACTAGGAAGTGCCCCACTTCCTAGTGAAGTGGGCAGAATTAGATCCCAAACGCCGCGATTCCCGGTGAATCGCGGCGTTTGGCCCCGCCCCCGCTGTCAAATGACGCAATTTGCGTCATGACGTCACAGGGGGCGGGGCCGAAATGACGCGATTTCGGCCGCCCCGCCCCTTCACGCCCCCCTCCACTGGCTGGCTCCCGGAAGGGAGCTGAAGAAAGTAGGTAAGTATGAACTTAGTATAATTAAAGAAGTCTTATGCCATAAATGATGATGATGAGAGCTGCTTATGTGAATGTCTATAGTGGTTTTCTCTACCAGTGTCACTGTATTAGACAACTGTTATCAAACTTAGCAATAATGATGCATTAATCTGCCAATCAAGTGTGAAAGCTGGCTATGTGTATAGGCATAGTAAACACATATCATCATCATCCTCATTATCATTTATTTATATAGTGTCACTAATAGCGCAGCGCTGTACAGAGAACCCATTCACATCAGTCCCTACCCTATTGGAGCTTACAGTCTAAATTCCCTAATATAGACACACACTCACACACAGACAGAGAGGGAGAGACTAGGGTCAATTTTGATAGCAGCCAATTAACCTAACAGTATGTTTTTTGGAGTGTGGGAGGAAACCACAGCACCCGGAGGAAACCCACGCAAACACAGGGAGAACATACAAACTTCACACAGATAAGGCCATTGTTGATATAAGTACTGGCTCTGCTTACCATTGTCCAGTCTAGTACATAACTGTATTAATGCTGTGAAATATTATTACTTTGAATGCCTTAAATATGCAAGAGCGCATTTGGGTAAGTTTATGCTAATAAAAGATATATGCACTTTTCTTGCCTACCCATACTATTTAATAACCACCAAAAATTAAGCAATATGTAAGCACTGCTTCCAGTTGAAATCAGTCTGTCTGTCTGTCTATCTATCTATCTTTCTATCTTTCTATCTATCTATCCGTCTGTCTATCTTTAAAACTGAAAGACATCCATTAAACATACACAATGACAGCATATTTAGTGTGTAATTGATGCTAAAACACAATTCTCACTCTCCTAATATAGCTGATTTTTGACAATGAACTGCATTTTTCATGTGAAGCATTTGATGTCATAAAGATGTAAACCTCACAAAGCAATTCTGTCACTGGTCAGTTTGCTTGACAGACATCTGACTTTAAGGTACTAGCCAATGGAAACATGGTGACATGTAAATATGAAAGCACATTAGGACAAAATATGCAATAAGATAGAGGCAAAGGGAGATGGCTGCTGGGAATGTATTTCATTTATCCCAGAAAATCTTTAAATCTAAGTATTAATACTACGTTGATGTACTTTTGAAATTGGAGAGCTACTTTTTACTAAAAGTACATCTCCCTTATATAATTAAGTATAATGCAGACCTGCTCAAAAACTTAGTATAATTAAAGAAGTCTTATGCCATAAATGATGATGATGAGAGCTGCTTATGTGAATGTCTATAGTGGTTTTCTCTACCAGTGTCACTGTATTAGACAACTGTTATCAAACTTAGCAATAATGATGCATTAATCTGCCAATCAAGTGTGAAAGCTGGCTATGTGTATAGGCATAGTAAACACATATCATCATCATCCTCATTATCATTTATTTATATAGTGTCACTAATAGCGCAGCGCTGTACAGAGAACCCATTCACATCAGTCCCTACCCTATTGGAGCTTACAGTCTAAATTCCCTAATATAGACACACACTCACACACAGACAGAGAGGGAGAGACTAGGGTCAATTTTGATAGCAGCCAATTAACCTAACAGTATGTTTTTTGGAGTGTGGGAGGAAACCACAGCACCCGGAGGAAACCCACGCAAACACAGGGAGAACATACAAACTTCACACAGATAAGGCCATTGTTGATATAAGTACTGGCTCTGCTTACCATTGTCCAGTCTAGTACATAACTGTATTAATGCTGTGAAATATTATTACTTTGAATGCCTTAAATATGCAAGAGCGCATTTGGGTAAGTTTATGCTAATAAAAGATATATGCACTTTTCTTGCCTACCCATACTATTTAATAACCACCAAAAATTAAGCAATATGTAAGCACTGCTTCCAGTTGAAATCAGTCTGTCTGTCTGTCTATCTATCTATCTATCTATCTATCTTTCTATCTTTCTATCCGTCTGTCTATCTTTAAAACTGAAAGACATCCATTAAACATACACAATGACAGCATATTTAGTGTGTAATTGATGCTAAAACACAATTCTCACTCTCCTAATATAGCTGATTTTTGACAATGAACTGCATTTTTCATGTGAAGCATTTGATGTCATAAAGATGTAAACCTCACAAAGCAATTCTGTCACTGGTCAGTTTGCTTGACAGACATCTGACTTTAAGGTACTAGCCAATGGAAACATGGTGACATGTAAATATGAAAGCACATTAGGACAAAATATGCAATAAGATAGAGGCAAAGGGAGATGGCTGCTGGGAATGTATTTCATTTATCCCAGAAAATCTTTAAATCTAAGTATTAATACTACGTTGATGTACTTTTGAAATTGGAGAGCTACTTTTTACTAAAAGTACATCTCCCTTATATAATTAAGTATAATGCAGACCTGCTCAAAAACTTAGTATAATTAAAGAAGTCTTATGCCATAAATGATGATGATGAGAGCTGCTTATGTGAATGTCTATAGTGGTTTTCTCTACCAGTGTCATTGTATTAGACAACTGTTATCAAACTTAGCAATAATGATGCATTAATCTGCCAATCAAGTGTGAAAGCTGGCTATGTGTATAGGCATAGTAAA
>NW_027448157.1:160000-165000 GCF_038048845.1 Mixophyes fleayi | reverse complement strand
CCCTACCCTATTGGAGCTTACAGTCTAAATTCCCTAATATAGACACACACTCACACACAGACAGAGAGGGAGAGACTAGGGTCAATTTTGATAGCAGCCAATTAACCTAACAGTATGTTTTTTGGAGTGTGGGAGGAAACCCACGCAAACACAGGGAGAACATACAAACTTCACACAGATAAGGCCATTGTTGATATAAGTACTGGCTCTGCTTACCATTGTCCAGTCTAGTACATAACTGTATTAATGCTGTGAAATATTATTACTTTGAATGCCTTAAATATGCAAGAGCGCATTTGGGTAAGTTTATGCTAATAAAAGATATATGCACTTTTCTTGCCTACCCATACTATTTAATAACCACCAAAAATTAAGCAATATGTAAGCACTGCTTCCAGTTGAAATCAGTCTGTCTGTCTGTCTATCTATCTATCTATCTATCTATCTTTCTATCTATCTATCTATCTATCTATCTATCTTTCTATCTTTCTATCTATCTATCTATCTATCTATCGGTCTGTCTATCTTTAAAACTGAAAGACATCCATTAAACATACACAATGACAGCATATTTAGTGTGTAATTGATGCTAAAACACAATTCTCACTCTCCTAATATAGCTGATTTTTGACAATGAACTGCATTTTTCATGTGAAGCATTTGATGTCATAAAGATGTAAACCTCACAAAGCAATTTCTGGTCAGTTTGCTTGACAGACATCTGATTTTAAGGTACTAGCCAATGGAAACATGGTGACATGTAAATATGAAAGCACATTAGGACAAAATATGCAATAAGATAGAGGCAAAGGGAGATGGGCTGCTGGGAATGTATTTCATTTATCCCAGAAAATCTTAAATCTAAGTATTACTACTACGTTGATGTACTTTTGAAATTGGAGAGCTACTTTTTACTAAAAGTACATCTCCCTTATATAATTAAGTATAATGCAGACCTGCTCAAAAACTTAGTATAATTAAAGAAGTCTTATGCCATAAATGATGATGATGAGAGCTGCCTTATGTGAATGTCTATAGTGGTTTTCTCTACCAGTGTCACTGGTATTAGACAACTGTTATCAAACTTAGCAATAATGATGCATTAATCTGCCAATCAAGTGTGAAAGCTGGCTATGTGTATAGGCATAGTAAACACATATCATCATCATCCTCATTATCATTTATTTATATAGTGTCACTAATAGCGCAGCGCTGTACAGAGAACCCATTCACATCAGTCCTACCCTATTGGAGCTTACAGTCTAAATTCCCTAATATAGACACACACTCACACACAGACAGAGAGGGAGAGACTAGGGTCAATTTTGATAGCAGCCAATTAACCTAACAGTATGTTTTTGGAGTGTGGGAGGAAAACCACAGCACCCGGAGGAACCCACGCAAACACAGGGAGAACATACAAACTTCACACAGATAAGGCCATTGTTGATATAAGTACTGGCTCTGCTTACCATTGTCCAGTCTAGTACATAACTGTATTAATGCTGTGAAATATTATTACTTTGAATGCCTTAAATATGCAAGAGCGCATTTGGGTAAGTTTATGCTAATAAAAGATATATGCACTTTTCTTGCCTACCCATACTATTTAATAACCACCAAAAATTAAGCAATATGTAAGCACTGCTTCCAGTTGAAATCAGTCTGTCTGTCTGTCTATCTATCTATCTATCTATCTATCTATCTTTCTATCATATCTATCTTTCTATCTTTCTATCTATCTATCCGTCTGTCTATCTTTAAAACTGAAAGACATCCATTAAACATACACAATGACAGCATATTTAGTGTGTAATTGATGCTAAAACACAATTCTCACTCTCCTAATATAGCTGATTTTTGACAATGAACTGCATTTTTCATGTGAAGCATTTGATGTCATAAAGATGTAAACCTCACAAAGCAATTCTGTCACTGGTCAGTTTGCTTGACAGACATCTGACTTTAAGGTACTAGCCAATGGAAACATGGTGACATGTAAATATGAAAGCACATTAGGACAAAATATGCAATAAGATAGAGGCAAAGGGAGATGGCTGCTGGGAATGTATTTCATTTATCCCAGAAAATCTTTAAATCTAAGTATTAATACTACGTTGATGTACTTTTGAAATTGGAGAGCTACTTTTTACTAAAAGTACATCTCCCTTATATAATTAAGTATAATGCAGACCTGCTCAAAAACTTAGTATAATTAAAGAAGTCTTATGCCATAAATGATGATGATGAGAGCTGCTTATGTGAATGTCTATAGTGGTTTTCTCTACCAGTGTCACTGTATTAGACAACTGTTATCAAACTTAGCAATAATGATGCATTAATCTGCCAATCAAGTGTGAAAGCTGGCTATGTGTATAGGCATAGTAAACACATATCATCATCATCCTCATTATCATTTATTTATATAGTGTCACTAATAGCGCAGCGCTGTACAGAGAACCCATTCACATCAGTCCCTACCCTATTGGAGCTTACAGTCTAAATTCCCTAATATAGACACACACTCACACACAGACAGAGAGGGAGAGACTAGGGTCAATTTTGATAGCAGCCAATTAACCTAACAGTATGTTTTTTGGAGTGTGGGAGGAAACCCACGCAAACACAGGGAGAACATACAAACTTCACACAGATAAGGCCATTGTTGATATAAGTACTGGCTCTGCTTACCATTGTCCAGTCTAGTACATAACTGTATTAATGCTGTGAAATATTATTACTTTGAATGCCTTAAATATGCAAGAGCGCATTTGGGTAAGTTTATGCTAATAAAAGATATATGCACTTTTCTTGCCTACCCATACTATTTAATAACCACCAAAATTAAGCAATATGTAAGCACTGCTTCCAGTTGAAATCAGTCTGTCTGTCTGTCTATCTATCTATCTATCTATCTTTCTATCTATCTATCCGTCTGTCTATCTTTAAAACTGAAAGACATCCATTAAACATACACAATGACAGCATATTTAGTGTGTAATTGATGCTAAAACACAATTCTCACTCTCCTAATATAGCTGATTTTTGACAATGAACTGCATTTTTCATGTGAAGCATTTGATGTCATAAAGATGTAAACCTCACAAAGCAATTCTGTCACTGGTCAGTTTGCTTGACAGACATCTGACTTTAAGGTACTAGCCAATGGAAACATGGTGACATGTAAATATGAAAGCCACATTAGGACAAAATATGCAATAAGATAGAGGCAAAGGGAGATGGCTGCTGGGAATGTATTTCATTTATCCCAGAAAATCTTTAAATCTAAGTATTAATACTACGTTGATGTACTTTTGAAATTGGAGAGCTACTTTTTACTAAAAGTACATTACATCTCCCTTATATAATTAAGTATAATGCAGACCTGCTCAAAAACTTAGTATAATTAAAGAAGTCTTATGCCATAAATGATGATGATGAGAGCTGCTTATGTGAATGTCTATAGTGGTTTTCTCTACCAGTGTCACTGTATTAGACAACTGTTATCAAACTTAGCAATAATGATGCATTAATCTGCCAATCAAGTGTGAAAGCTGGCTATGTGTATAGGCATAGTAAACACATATCATCATCATCCTCATTATCATTTATTTATATAGTGTCACTAATAGCGCAGCGCTGTACAGAGAACCCATTCACATCAGTCCCTACCCTATTGGAGCTTACAGTCTAAATTCCCTAATATAGACACACACTCACACACAGACAGAGAGGGAGAGACTAGGGTCAATTTTGATAGCAGCCAATTAACCTAACAGTATGTTTTTTGGAGTGTGGGAGGAAACCACAGCACCCGGAGGAAACCCACGCAAACACAGGGAGAACATACAAACTTCACACAGATAAGGCCATTGTTGATATAAGTACTGGCTCTGCTTACCATTGTCCAGTCTAGTACATAACTGTATTAATGCTGTGAAATATTATTACTTTGAATGCCTTAAATATGCAAGAGCGCATTTGGGTAAGTTTATGCTAATAAAAGATATATGCACTTTTCTTGCCTACCCATACTATTTAATAACCACCAAAAATTAAGCAATATGTAAGCACTGCTTCCAGTTGAAATCAGTCTGTCTGTCTGTCTATCTATCTATCTTTCTATCTTTCTATCTATCTATCCGTCTGTCTATCTTTAAAACTGAAAGACATCCATTAAACATACACAATGACAGCATATTTAGTGTGTAATTGATGCTAAAACACAATTCTCACTCTCCTAATATAGCTGATTTTTGACAATGAACTGCATTTTTCATGTGAAGCATTTGATGTCATAAAGATGTAAACCTCACAAAGCAATTCTGTCACTGGTCAGTTTGCTTGACAGACATCTGACTTTAAGGTACTAGCCAATGGAAACATGGTGACATGTAAATATGAAAGCACATTAGGACAAAATATGCAATAAGATAGAGGCAAAGGGAGATGGCTGCTGGGAATGTATTTCATTTATCCCAGAAAATCTTTAAATCTAAGTATTAATACTACGTTGATGTACTTTTGAAATTGGAGAGCTACTTTTTACTAAAAGTACATCTCCCTTATATAATTAAGTATAATGCAGACCTGCTCAAAAACTTAGTATAATTAAAGAAGTCTTATGCCATAAATGATGATGATGAGAGCTGCTTATGTGAATGTCTATAGTGGTTTTCTCTACCAGTGTCACTGTATTAGACAACTGTTATCAAACTTAGCAATAATGATGCATTAATCTGCCAATCAAGTGTGAAAGCTGGCTATGTGTATAGGCATAGTAAACACATATCATCATCATCCTCATTATCATTTATTTATATAGTGTCACTAATAGCGCAGCGCTGTACAGAGAACCCATTCACATCAGTCCCTACCCTATTGGAGCTTACAGTCTAAATTCCCTAATATAGACACACACTCACACACAGACAGAGAGGGAGAGACTAGGGTCAATTTTGATAGCAGCCAATTAACCTAACAGTATGTTTTTTGGAGTG
>NW_027448157.1:152500-155000 GCF_038048845.1 Mixophyes fleayi | reverse complement strand
GTCTAGTACATAACTGTATTAATGCTGTGAAATATTATTACTTTGAATGCCTTAAATATGCAAGAGCGCATTTGGGTAAGTTTATGCTAATAAAAGATATATGCACTTTTCTTGCCTACCCATACTATTTAATAACCACCAAAAATTAAGCAATATGTAAGCACTGCTTCCAGTTGAAATCAGTCTGTCTGTCTGTCTATCTATCTATCTATCTATCTATCTTTCTATCTTTCTATCTATCTATCCGTCTGTCTATCTTTAAAACTGAAAGACATCCATTAAACATACACAATGACAGCATATTTAGTGTGTAATTGATGCTAAAACACAATTCTCACTCTCCTAATATAGCTGATTTTTGACAATGAACTGCATTTTTCATGTGAAGCATTTGATGTCATAAAGATGTAAACCTCACAAAGCAATTCTGTCACTGGTCAGTTTGCTTGACAGACATCTGACTTTAAGGTACTAGCCAATGGAAACATGGTGACATGTAAATATGAAAGCACATTAGGACAAAATATGCAATAAGATAGAGGCAAAGGGAGATGGCTGCTGGGAATGTATTTCATTTATCCCAGAAAATCTTTAAATCTAAGTATTAATACTACGTTGATGTACTTTTGAAATTGGAGAGCTACTTTTTACTAAAAGTACATCTCCCTTATATAATTAAGTATAATGCAGACCTGCTCAAAAACTTAGTATAATTAAAGAAGTCTTATGCCATAAATGATGATGATGAGAGCTGCTTATGTGAATGTCTATAGTGGTTTTCTCTACCAGTGTCATTGTATTAGACAACTGTTATCAAACTTAGCAATAATGATGCATTAATCTGCCAATCAAGTGTGAAAGCTGGCTATGTGTATAGGCATAGTAAACACATATCATCATCATCCTCATTATCATTTATTTATATAGTGTCACTAATAGCGCAGCGCTGTACAGAGAACCCATTCACATCAGTCCCTACCCTATTGGAGCTTACAGTCTAAATTCCCTAATATAGACACACACTCACACACAGACAGAGAGGGAGAGACTAGGGTCAATTTTGATAGCAGCCAATTAACCTAACAGTATGTTTTTTGGAGTGTGGGAGGAAACCCACGCAAACACAGGGAGAACATACAAACTTCACACAGATAAGGCCATTGTTGATATAAGTACTGGCTCTGCTTACCATTGTCCAGTCTAGTACATAACTGTATTAATGCTGTGAAATATTATTACTTTGAATGCCTTAAATATGCAAGAGCGCATTTGGGTAAGTTTATGCTAATAAAAGATATATGCACTTTTCTTGCCTACCCATACTATTTAATAACCACCAAAAATTAAGCAATATGTAAGCACTGCTTCCAGTTGAAATCAGTCTGTCTGTCTGTCTATCTATCTATCTATCTATCTTTCTATCTATCTATCTTTCTATCTTTCTATCTATCTATCCGTCTGTCTATCTTTAAAACTGAAAGACATCCATTAAACATACACAATGACAGCATATTTAGTGTGTAATTGATGCTAAAACACAATTCTCACTCTCCTAATATAGCTGATTTTTGACAATGAACTGCATTTTTCATGTGAAGCATTTGATGTCATAAAGATGTAAACCTCACAAAGCAATTCTGTCACTGGTCAGTTTGCTTGACAGACATCTGACTTTAAGGTACTAGCCAATGGAAACATGGTGACATGTAAATATGAAAGCACATTAGGACAAAATATGCAATAAGATAGAGGCAAAGGGAGATGGCTGCTGGGAATGTATTTCATTTATCCCAGAAAATCTTTAAATCTAAGTATTAATACTACGTTGATGTACTTTTGAAATTGGAGAGCTACTTTTTACTAAAAGTACATCTCCCTTATATAATTAAGTATAATGCAGACCTGCTCAAAAACTTAGTATAATTAAAGAAGTCTTATGCCATAAATGATGATGATGAGAGCTGCTTATGTGAATGTCTATAGTGGTTTTCTCTACCAGTGTCACTGTATTAGACAACTGTTATCAAACTTAGCAATAATGATGCATTAATCTGCCAATCAAGTGTGAAAGCTGGCTATGTGTATAGGCATAGTAAACACATATCATCATCATCCTCATTATCATTTATTTATATAGTGTCACTAATAGCGCAGCGCTGTACAGAGAACCCATTCACATCAGTCCCTACCCTATTGGAGCTTACAGTCTAAATTCCCTAATATAGACACACACTCACACACAGACAGAGAGGGAGAGACTAGGGTCAATTTTGATAGCAGCCAATTAACCTAACAGTATGTTTTTTGGAGTGTGGGAGGAAACCACAGCACCCGGAGGAAACCCACGCAAACACAGGGAGAACATACAAACTTCACACAGATAAGGCCATTGTTGATATAAGTACTGGCTCTGCTTACCATTGTCCAGTCTAGTACATAACTGTATTAATGCTGTGAAATATTATTACTTTGAATGCCTTAAATATGCAAGAGCGCATTT
>NW_027448157.1:100000-140000 GCF_038048845.1 Mixophyes fleayi | reverse complement strand
CAAAAAACACGGGGGAACAAATCCCTACATACATAGCGCTGAGTTGGCGTCAGAGTGACTGCCCCTTACAACTCACGCTGCCCTCCCTCACCGAGCCGGACAGGGACCCTCCTCACCGAAGGACCAAAAGGAGTTACTGTTACATCAAAGGGGGCAGTGACCTACGACCAACTACCAGTGCGCCCACTAATCAGCCGCTGAACGCAGTGCCTTCCTACCCCGCTGCGCCCTACAGACGCCGCAGCCCGCCACCAACTAACCGAAACACGCCTCCACTCCCCCGTAAATCCTGTCTATAAAGAAACCCATACCCTCTTCATTAAGGTGAACGCCGTCCCGTCTAAAAAGATGTGGTGCCTCTACCCCTAACCCCGGGTGGTCTATGACTATGCCTCCCATGGACCGTACTATTTTTCGGATGGCACTATTTAGCTTCCTAACCATAGCCGTCATCTTTTTTATAGGAATGGCTGTCCTCCATACTAAACGGGGAATGAGTGCTGACCAACCAATAGTGATGTCTGGCCACGCCTCATGTATTTGACGTAGGTCCTCTCTGATTTTAACGATGAGATCTAATGATTTACCCTTACCTAAATCGTTACCTCCCGCATGTACAACCAGAACGTCCGGTGGGCCTTGTTGTTTTATGAGCCTAGTCAACCACGGAATAAGGTCCTGCCAGCCTAAACCTCTTTTACCCCACCATCTAATCACCGTGCCGCAATTATCCGAGATACTTTTTGACCTGGGGTGGCCAGCGGCCCAAAAAACAAACGAATGACCGATGATCCACACCGTCTTAGTTCTAACACCATCACCTGAAATCAGAGAACCCATGTTAGCATGAAATCATTGAATTGGGCAGACAGACAGGCGTGGTATACAGGTATAAGAAGGATAAGTGCTTGTTAACAGAAAAACGTAACACGAAGGGGGGTAAGGGAAGGTAGACACAAACAGGGAGCAGACCACCCAGGCGAAGGTAAACAACACCCGGAAAAACCCCGGCTGCACACCACTAATCAGGACTTACGCCCAGGGAAACCCGGGTGAAAATCCCTTCGCGCCCCCGCGTTAAAGCGGCGAGCGGAAAAGCCCAGGGTAGCCCACCAAGTGGAGGGGAAGATGGGATGGGTAAGGGAAGTGGGATGGGATGGTTTGAAGGCTCAGACGAGAAGGAAAGTGTGAAAAGAAAAACTGCAAATCACAATAAATTGTTAAACAACACAACATTCAATCAATAACTTTGTCAATTCTCACATAAGACTGGTAAGCCGTGGACTTCCAGCGGCCCAAAGCTTTTATAGCTTCGTTAGAAGATCCAGCCAAAGCGGCAGATGTAGCTGCCCCGATCCTAAATGAGTGAGTCCCGTATAAGGTGCTGTTTAAATTAAGCGACTGTAAGGTCCGCTTTAAAATGGCCGCAAATTGATATTTAGTCAGAGGAATGCTATTACTGTGACACAGAAACAAGTTGGCCTGGGGTCTCCTGCTCATAAACTGTGACGCCAGCCTAAACGGGCAGATATGCTGAAGCTGTTGAGGAGCTAACTGCACCCACGATCCCTTCCCGCTCTGATCAGTCTTAGATCTAACTATTTTGCAGGCAAAGGTCCCTTCGCCCAGACTGACATGTTCTGCTCTCAACCCAGACTCTTGATGCCCTCTGGACCTAGCTACCAGCTCCGAAATGCGAAAAGCCCCAAAAAAGGCCATGGAAAAAGCCAAACTAAATAAAAGCTTCTCGTATTCGTCCGAGGTAACCAAACCCACTCTCCGTATCAAATCCTCCAAGATGTTAAGGGTAATTGGTAAACGGGCATCGCTATGAGAAGGACGGATTCTCCCCCAACCCTTCAAGGCCTTATTAATTAAAAATTGTTTGGTAACGTCCGGGTAACCCTGCAGCTTGGCCATAAATGATATACCAGCCAGGGTAGATGCCATAGAGGTCTTAGAATCACCTTCGGAATATCTGTCCCACATAAAGGCTAGCATAGCATCTCTCTGACCTGCCTCGGATTGGTCTTTCTGCCTGCTGAACAACGACCACCGTCTCCATGACGCCTGATAGGATCTCAGGGTGGAGGGAGCTACCGCTTGTTCCGCGAGGCCTCTTATGCCGGCTTGATGATCTGCCAAACACAAGGGGGACACGGGGTACCAACACGGTCTGCGTGAGGAGCAAGGCTGCGAAACCTGTCCCAGTGGAATCGGGACAACGCATCTGCTAGGCTATTCTGCACCCCCGGAACATGCCTCGCCCTGAATGAAATGTCATTCTGCAAACAGCGCAACACTAGGTGCCGCAAGAGCAATATTGCCTGGTAGGCCGATGCACTCTGCTTGTTGATGGACTGGACCACCCCCAAATTGTCACACCAAAAAACTATGTGCCTACCCCGCAAAACGGGTGCCCATAATTCAATTGCCACCACAATCGGGAATAATTCAAGAACCAACAAGTTCCTAGTGGTCCCATCCCTGTGCCAATCATCGGGCCAGCTATCTGCACACCAGTGTCCATCCAGATAAGCCCCAAAGCCGGATGCCCCAGCAGCATCTGTGAACAAGTTAATTTCCCCGTTTGTTACTGGAGGTGACGGCCAAATACGCTTGCCATTAAAACCCCTAAGAAAAATGAGCCATATCTGAAGATCCTCCCTAACCACCTTGGATAGTTGTATGACTGCATGTGGCCTACTCCTACCTGCTGTGGCTCTTTGGAGCTTCCTACAGAAAACCCTCCCCATGGGTATTACACGGCAGGCAAAGTTGAACCGCCCTAACAGGGACTGTATCGACCTCAGGGTACTAACGTTTGCCCCTAGCACTTCTGTGATAGCCTCATACATCTTTGTAACCTTGTCTGCTGGAAGCCTGCATATCCCTGCTAGCGTGTCAATCTCGATCCCGAGGAATGAGAGACATGTAATTGGGCCCTCCGTCTTGTCTGCTGCGATGGGAACGCCTAAAACCCTAAACAAGGCCTCCGTGGAAAAAAGCGTATCTCGACAAACCGTGGTACCAGGCGGCCCGATAACCAGGAAGTCGTCAAGATAATGCGCGATCCACCGACACCCTGTCCCGGCCTGAATGCACCAATGCAAGAAACCGCTAAATTTCTCGAACAGTGCGCATGAGATCGAACAACCCATGGGCAGGCAGCGATCGATGTAGTATTCACCACGATGCCGGAAACCCATGAATTGATACGACTCAGGGTGAAGGGGCAGCAATCTGAACGCCGATTCGATATCCACTTTGGCCAACAAGGAGCCCCTGCCGCATTCCTGGACCAGCGCTAGGGCCGATTCGAATGACTGATAACTGACAGAACTGAGATTAACGTCAATTGCGTCATTCACGGATTTACCGGCAGGATGAGACAAGTGCTGGATCAATCTAAACTTTCCTACCGCTTTTTTGGGAACTACCCCTACTGGGGACAAAATCAGATTGGGAATAGGAGGAAGTCGGAACGGGCCAATCATGCGACCCAAACCAACCTCCTTCCCTATTTTTTCGTCTAATACTTCTGGGAAAGCGAGCGCCGATTTCAGATTAACCGGAGCTGCCGAGGAAACGCTACCTTGGACCGGGAGTTTAAAGCCAAAATGAAAGCCGTCATGGAGAAGGGACCCAGTCACCTTATCATCAAACCACCCCAGCCACTTATCCAGCTCAACCAAATCAATTGGCGACGGCCCCTTGACTCGGCAGAGCTGAGCCAGAGCCTCTTCCCCGTCCCCCACTTCCACGGGACTTTGCGCATTCGTTGGCAGGGTGATGGCCGTTACATGACGTGCAAATGTGTCTTAATCTGCAGGCTGAGCCTCTTTGACAGGCCCCTGCATTGAAGTCATAACACCTTCCTTTTGGGGGGAGGACATTCTGCGTCCTCCCCGGCCCTTGAAACCGCCTGACAGAGCTACCCTCTGCAGACTGACTGCTGGGCCTCATTAACTCCAGCCAGGTGTCAATGTCTTTCGATCCCAGAGGAAGTCTCTCACGCCCACTCATCCGTTTCCTGAAAAGCTCGTCATATGCCCTCCAAATTACCGGGCCGTCCTTTACGTACATCCCACTAATAAGGTGCATATACCTCCATACCTCCGCTTGTTCGCTGGGACGGGTCTCTACATATATTGTAGCGAAAATGGAGAAGGCATTAACCCATCTAGAGAAGGATCTGTATTTCTCCTCCCCCATTCCCGACCTCTCACAGGCGGCCGCCAGCGCCTTCCTATCTTCCCCGGTTAACGCGTACATATCCACGTACTTGCCCCTCCTAATTCTATCACGTACGCTAGGCCTTATGCCGTGTGTAATTTCCAGGGATTCTACCTGCCCCAATTCGCTACGAGCCGCTGGTTGGTCTGTGTCTCCTGATTGGGGTGTGTGCTTACTCCGTTTTCCTAACAATTCTGTTTCTAACAACTTAATTAATTTTCTGGGCCTGTCCCCCGAGCCGGAGGACCCACTGCTGGTAGATAAGACAGGTGATGCCAACAAGTGTGATTTATGTGTGTTAACGGAAATGGACTCACCGACAGGAGCGGTATTCCCAGCACCGACAGACGTCTCCCCGAGTGCAGTTGCCGCGACCTGTCCACCAGCCGTGTCCCGGACCGCATCCTCCCTGGACCCTGCCGACCTCATATCACGAGACTCGGACCCCGAACGATCGTTCCGACCGACCCTCGACTCCGGATTTGTAACAGTAGTCTCTGAAACGGGAAGGGGAACAGTCAGCTGAGATCTGGGCAAATAGTCCAAGCGCCGCCGCGCCGCGTTGATGTCTCTATCTACGTTACACGGGTTGAAAGCCGCTAAATGGTCAGGGCTAGGGAACGTAGAAAATTCCTCCCGCATCCGATCGCTAAACCCGGAGGTAGCCCGCCCCCCTAGGGGGAGAGGCCCTGGACTTAAATTACCGCCGCTGGAGTGGTGATAATCGACTATAATGTTATCAGTCCTGACCCCGTGACCCCTATGGGTGAACCCACCCGCCACGATCCCCGGGGAAGAGACCCTTCGTGACGTGTATGGGCGAGACGCTGGAGGTGACAGGCGTTGCCGGCGTGAAGAGGGCCATACAGGCACCTCGGACCGGTCACTGAAATCCATTGAGGCCCTGGCAGGAAGTGTGTCCCACCCACCCGCATGGTGCTGGTATTCCCCGTGACCCGAGGTATGTCCTTGTGACCTGCTGAACTCTTGACCTCTGCCATGTTGTGACCCCCATGCTGATCCACCACTACTATGGGGCAGGAATGGGCTGGGAGGGAAATGCAATTGGTGGGGTGCTGGAGGGTTATGACCTCGTGACCTGAAGCCGTGGGCTGCCACGGGAGGGGTGATGGGACATAATCTGAACTGGGAATGGCTCCTATCCTCAACAGGGCTGGTTGAAAGGACACCTAATGTGTTAGCCTGGGGAGGGGGGGGTGACGGCTACTTGCTGGGACCGCTGAGGCTGCCCGCTAAGCTCCCTGACAGAAACGCTGGCTGCCCCTGCAGCCATGTCATATAGATTGGCTGCGCTGCTGGATCCGGCCGGGCGCGATGGAGCGCGCGTTCTGCGCATGCGCGAACCGGCCGGGGGGAGAGGGGAGGGGGCGCCGCTGCGCCTAGTGGCGCGAAATGCTGGGGAGTGCCCGGGAGAGGATCCCAGGGGGGGGCCGTGCATTATCGCCGCTTAGCGGCATGTCTGGAGTGAGGGCTGGGGTTTGGAGGGCAGAGGCTGAGGCTGAGGCTGTAAGATGGCGGCGGGAGGGGGTGGGAGAGGGGGACCTGAGGCGTGCCGGGCGAGGAGCATTTCTCTTGGGACGGGGCATTATGCTGGTGGCTGGAGGGAAAGAAACTCGCTGCTGGGTATCCCTCTGGATCTCGTGCTGCAAGTGAAGTAAAGCAGGAAGTACATCCTGCTATATTCTATCAAGGTCCCTCCCACATGGACCCCCATTGGTCGGTCCCCACCCCATGTTAAAACACACCAGGTCATCATTCAGCTTGTTACAAACCCTGTCGCCCTTTAAGTGCGTTCGTCCTAATAGCCTCACTTGTCAAAGTATTAATACTACGTTGATGTACTTTTGAAATTGGAGAGCTACTTTTTACTAAAAGTACATCTCCCTTATATAATTAAGTATAATGCAGACCTGCTCAAAAACTTAGTATAATTAAAGAAGTCTTATGCCATAAATGATGATGATGAGAGCTGCTTATGTGAATGTCTATAGTGGTTTTCTCTACCAGTGTCACTGTATTAGACAACTGTTATCAAACTTAGCAATAATGATGCATTAATCTGCCAATCAAGTGTGAAAGCTGGCTATGTGTATAGGCATAGTAAACACATATCATCATCATCCTCATTATCATTTATTTATATAGTGTCACTAATAGCGCAGCGCTGTACAGAGAACCCATTCACATCAGTCCCTACCCTATTGGAGCTTACAGTCTAAATTCCCTAATATAGACACACACTCACACACAGACAGAGAGGGAGAGACTAGGGTCAATTTTGATAGCAGCCAATTAACCTAACAGTATGTTTTTTGGAGTGTGGGAGGAAACCACAGCACCCGGAGGAAACCCACGCAAACACAGGGAGAACATACAAACTTCACACAGATAAGGCCATTGTTGATATAAGTACTGGCTCTGCTTACCATTGTCCAGTCTAGTACATAACTGTATTAATGCTGTGAAATATTATTACTTTGAATGCCTTAAATATGCAAGAGCGCATTTGGGTAAGTTTATGCTAATAAAAGATATATGCACTTTTCTTGCCTACCCATACTATTTAATAACCACCAAAAATTAAGCAATATGTAAGCACTGCTTCCAGTTGAAATCAGTCTGTCTGTCTGTCTATCTATCTATCTATCTATCTTTCTATCTATCTATCTTTCTATCTTTCTATCTATCTATCCGTCTGTCTATCTTTAAAACTGAAAGACATCCATTAAACATACACAATGACAGCATATTTAGTGTGTAATTGATGCTAAAACACAATTCTCACTCTCCTAATATAGCTGATTTTTGACAATGAACTGCATTTTTCATGTGAAGCATTTGATGTCATAAAGATGTAAACCTCACAAAGCAATTCTGTCACTGGTCAGTTTGCTTGACAGACATCTGACTTTAAGGTACTAGCCAATGGAAACATGGTGACATGTAAATATGAAAGCACATTAGGACAAAATATGCAATAAGATAGAGGCAAAGGGAGATGGCTGCTGGGAATGTATTTCATTTATCCCAGAAAATCTTTAAATCTTAAAGGGCTCACTGTGTATGTTACCACAAACTTCACATTAACCTTAACTTTATACCATAGCATGCAAATAAAGACACGGAGACCTGAATAAGTTATTAAACCTTGGCAGGAATTTTATTATAAGGATTTTATATTAACTAACCTATGGTGGCGGAGAAAGAGCACTGCGGGACAGCTCACGAGCTGATCACACACGATTACTTAATGGACTGGCGCAAACCGCCGTAAGTCCGCAAAAAACACGGGGGAACAAATCCCTACATACATAGCGCTGAGTTGGCGTCAGAGTGACTGCCCCTTACAACTCACGCTGCCCTCCCTCACCGAGCCGGACAGGGACCCTCCTCACCGAAGGACCAAAAGGAGTTACTGTTACATCAAAGGGGGCAGTGACCTACGACCAACTACCAGTGCGCCCACTAATCAGCCGCTGAACGCAGTGCCTTCCTACCCCACCATTGACAAAAACCCCGGACTAACTTGAGGGATGGGTGGGTGGGATCTCGTGCTGCAAGTGAAGTAAAGCAGGAAGTACATCCTGCTATATTCTATCAAGGTCCCTCCCACATGGACCCCCATTGGTCGGTCCCCACCCCATGTTAAAACACACCAGGTCATCATTCAGCTTGTTACAAACCCTGTCGCCCTTTAAGTGCGTTCGTCCTAATAGCCTCACTTGTCATAAAGGGCTCACTGTGTATGTTACCACAAACTTCACATTAACCTTAACTTTATACCATAGCATGCAAATAAAGACACGGAGACCTGAATAAGTTATTAAACCTTGGCAGGAATTTTATTATAAGGATTTTATATTAACTAACCTATGGTGGCGGAGAAAGAGCACTGCGGGACAGCTCACGAGCTGATCACACACGATTACTTAATGGACTGGCGCAAACCGCCGTAAGTCCGCAAAAAACACGGGGGAACAAATCCCTACATACATAGCGCTGAGTTGGCGTCAGAGTGACTGCCCCTTACAACTCACGCTGCCCTCCCTCACCGAGCCGGACAGGGACCCTCCTCACCGAAGGACCAAAAGGAGTTACTGTTACATCAAAGGGGGCAGTGACCTACGACCAACTACCAGTGCGCCCACTAATCAGCCGCTGAACGCAGTGCCTTCCTACCCCGCTGCGCCCTACAGACGCCGCAGCCCGCCACCAACTAACCGAAACACGCCTCCACTCCCCCGTAAATCCTGTCTATAAAGAAACCCATACCCTCTTCATTAAGGTGAACGCCGTCCCGTCTAAAAAGATGTGGTGCCTCTACCCCTAACCCCGGGTGGTCTATGACTATGCCTCCCATGGACCGTACTATTTTTCGGATGGCACTATTTAGCTTCCTAACCATAGCCGTCATCTTTTTTATAGGAATGGCTGTCCTCCATACTAAACGGGGAATGAGTGCTGACCAACCAATAGTGATGTCTGGCCACGCCTCATGTATTTGACGTAGGTCCTCTCTGATTTTAACGATGAGATCTAATGATTTACCCTTACCTAAATCGTTACCTCCCGCATGTACAACCAGAACGTCCGGTGGGCCTTGTTGTTTTATGAGCCTAGTCAACCACGGAATAAGGTCCTGCCAGCCTAAACCTCTTTTACCCCACCATCTAATCACCGTGCCGCAATTATCCGAGATACTTTTTGACCTGGGGTGGCCAGCGGCCCAAAAAACAAACGAATGACCGATGATCCACACCGTCTTAGTTCTAACACCATCACCTGAAATCAGAGAACCCATGTTAGCATGAAATCATTGAATTGGGCAGACAGACAGGCGTGGTATACAGGTATAAGAAGGATAAGTGCTTGTTAACAGAAAAACGTAACACGAAGGGGGGTAAGGGAAGGTAGACACAAACAGGGAGCAGACCACCCAGGCGAAGGTAAACAACACCCGGAAAAACCCCGGCTGCACACCACTAATCAGGACTTACGCCCAGGGAAACCCGGGTGAAAATCCCTTCGCGCCCCCGCGTTAAAGCGGCGAGCGGAAAAGCCCAGGGTAGCCCACCAAGTGGAGGGGAAGATGGGATGGGTAAGGGAAGTGGGATGGGATGGTTTGAAGGCTCAGACGAGAAGGAAAGTGTGAAAAGAAAAACTGCAAATCACAATAAATTGTTAAACAACACAACATTCAATCAATAACTTTGTCAATTCTCACATAAGACTGGTAAGCCGTGGACTTCCAGCGGCCCAAAGCTTTTATAGCTTCGTTAGAAGATCCAGCCAAAGCGGCAGATGTAGCTGCCCCGATCCTAAATGAGTGAGTCCCGTATAAGGTGCTGTTTAAATTAAGCGACTGTAAGGTCCGCTTTAAAATGGCCGCAAATTGATATTTAGTCAGAGGAATGCTATTACTGTGACACAGAAACAAGTTGGCCTGGGGTCTCCTGCTCATAAACTGTGACGCCAGCCTAAACGGGCAGATATGCTGAAGCTGTTGAGGAGCTAACTGCACCCACGATCCCTTCCCGCTCTGATCAGTCTTAGATCTAACTATTTTGCAGGCAAAGGTCCCTTCGCCCAGACTGACATGTTCTGCTCTCAACCCAGACTCTTGATGCCCTCTGGACCTAGCTACCAGCTCCGAAATGCGAAAAGCCCCAAAAAAGGCCATGGAAAAAGCCAAACTAAATAAAAGCTTCTCGTATTCGTCCGAGGTAACCAAACCCACTCTCCGTATCAAATCCTCCAAGATGTTAAGGGTAATTGGTAAACGGGCATCGCTATGAGAAGGACGGATTCTCCCCCAACCCTTCAAGGCCTTATTAATTAAAAATTGTTTGGTAACGTCCGGGTAACCCTGCAGCTTGGCCATAAATGATATACCAGCCAGGGTAGATGCCATAGAGGTCTTAGAATCACCTTCGGAATATCTGTCCCACATAAAGGCTAGCATAGCATCTCTCTGACCTGCCTCGGATTGGTCTTTCTGCCTGCTGAACAACGACCACCGTCTCCATGACGCCTGATAGGATCTCAGGGTGGAGGGAGCTACCGCTTGTTCCGCGAGGCCTCTTATGCCGGCTTGATGATCTGCCAAACACAAGGGGGACACGGGGTACCAACACGGTCTGCGTGAGGAGCAAGGCTGCGAAACCTGTCCCAGTGGAATCGGGACAACGCATCTGCTAGGCTATTCTGCACCCCCGGAACATGCCTCGCCCTGAATGAAATGTCATTCTGCAAACAGCGCAACACTAGGTGCCGCAAGAGCAATATTGCCTGGTAGGCCGATGCACTCTGCTTGTTGATGGACTGGACCACCCCCAAATTGTCACACCAAAAAACTATGTGCCTACCCCGCAAAACGGGTGCCCATAATTCAATTGCCACCACAATCGGGAATAATTCAAGAACCAACAAGTTCCTAGTGGTCCCATCCCTGTGCCAATCATCGGGCCAGCTATCTGCACACCAGTGTCCATCCAGATAAGCCCCAAAGCCGGATGCCCCAGCAGCGTCTGTGAACAAGTTAATTTCCCCGTTTGTTACTGGAGGTGACGGCCAAATACGCTTGCCATTAAAACCCCTAAGAAAAATGAGCCATATCTGAAGATCCTCCCTAACCACCTTGGATAGTTGTATGACTGCATGTGGCCTACTCCTACCTGCTGTGGCTCTTTGGAGCTTCCTACAGAAAACCCTCCCCATGGGTATTACACGGCAGGCAAAGTTGAACCGCCCTAACAGGGACTGTATCGACCTCAGGGTACTAACGTTTGCCCCTAGCACTTCTGTGATAGCCTCATACATCTTTGTAACCTTGTCTGCTGGAAGCCTGCATATCCCTGCTAGCGTGTCAATCTCGATCCCGAGGAATGAGAGACATGTAATTGGGCCCTCCGTCTTGTCTGCTGCGATGGGAACGCCTAAAACCCTAAACAAGGCCTCCGTGGAAAAAAGCGTATCTCGACAAACCGTGGTACCAGGCGGCCCGATAACCAGGAAGTCGTCAAGATAATGCGCGATCCACCGACACCCTGTCCCGGCCTGAATGCACCAATGCAAGAAACCGCTAAATTTCTCGAACAGTGCGCATGAGATCGAACAACCCATGGGCAGGCAGCGATCGATGTAGTATTCACCACGATGCCGGAAACCCATGAATTGATACGACTCAGGGTGAAGGGGCAGCAATCTGAACGCCGATTCGATATCCACTTTGGCCAACAAGGAGCCCCTGCCGCATTCCTGGACCAGCGCTAGGGCCGATTCGAATGACTGATAACTGACAGAACTGAGATTAACGTCAATTGCGTCATTCACGGATTTACCGGCAGGATGAGACAAGTGCTGGATCAATCTAAACTTTCCTACCGCTTTTTTGGGAACTACCCCTACTGGGGACAAAATCAGATTGGGAATAGGAGGAAGTCGGAACGGGCCAATCATGCGACCCAAACCAACCTCCTTCCCTATTTTTTCGTCTAATACTTCTGGGAAAGCGAGCGCCGATTTCAGATTATGAGCAGAACAGAGGGAAGCGCACTACGAATGTGTATAGGTAAAAGCAGCAGAATATCAGGTTAGTCCAACCTGAGATAGAGCATTATTACAGTAATATTCTGCGCTAGACCTAAATATGGATTAATAAAGATCAGCCTAATGTGGTAAAAATGCCTTTATCAACTGGTATTAAATATACATTTGGTGGATTACAGGACATATGAATCATATACAGGGGTGTAAATAGACATCATATATACATCATAAGTACATCATATATATTGAACATATTCACATAAAAAATCTAGGGTGCAATGATCCAATAGTACTGGAAAGGGAGTGGAGCAGACGGTAAAACAATATTGAGCAGATTAGAGTCCTGCGGATGTAGGGTATCCAGAAATGTATGATCCAGATAGGAGGGGGAGGAGGGGAAAAGAAAACAACGACAGTTGCATATGAAAAACAGTCTCCAATAGTCCAGCACAATAAATAAAATAAAAATGATTTAAAATGAACAAAATAATGTCCAGCGGAGGAGTAAAGGGGTAATATTACTTGCGCTTGAGCCAATCCAGGATGCAGCGGAGATCCTGATGTAGCGATGATAAACCTGGTGTAATCCGTGTGGGGTCCAAACCTAAGATAGGTGATCCTCGCGAGGATTAATCAGTGTATAATCCAGAGGCCGAGAGAATGGATAGTTTGGAGAGCAGAGTAGCGAGCGGGATGTCGGCGTGCGTGCCAGCTGTGGAACGCACGCTTCCTGACTGTCACGACCGGATGTGCACAAACCGGAAGTGATGCGTGATAGGCCGACGCGTTTCGTCACCTAGGTGACTTCTTCAAGGCAGTGATGTATGTGTAGGGGAGGGCGGGTCTTATATACGCTGTGTTGGAGTATTCAGATCTTCTGAGTCACATGTTCTTATGTGATTGGCGTTTCAACGTAATCTGTCCTTTACCGTTGATAAGTGTAGATTGATCAAAAATGGAAATACAGCATAACAAATGTACATGTCTCCAGAGGACTTTGTTGTGTGTAATACTTATATAAACCAGAGTGCAAGAGTAATCTATATTTAAGCACACTTTAGTAAACTCACATCATAGTAATGTTATAGATGTATAAATGCGGGATACCGCATGATATGTATAGGGAGGAGGGGGGGGGGGGAAAGGAGAGGGAGAAACTGACTGTTCCTGATGTTTAAGGTGCAGTTTGGGTCATGTGTCTCACATAGCTCCAAATGTGGAGTTGAGTGTGTATGTACAGAGATATAGCCATAATGATTGTGTATACGTGTATTGATAAATATATATAAATATATAGATAAAGCAGAATTAGACATCTATGTCCATATATGGATGGATGGGATGTGGATGGTATATATGTTTATGATTAGGAAAGTGATCAATGACTTCAATTAAAGAGATACAGTATAATGGGAGTGTTATACTTCTACACTCATCTAATGTATCGTTATTAGAACAGATGGATAAAATATATAAATAGATGGTTGACAATAAGTAGCTGGTATTTTCACTCTGATGATGGTGCATTACTAGCAATCATACGGGGGTGTTAGTTCCGTTATAAGTTAGCGTCTGTTCTCTGTCACTAGGTAGGGAGATTAACTCTACAGATTGCGCACCGTGCTGAACCTGATATTCTCCATCGTTCGCACAATGGGTACTTGTCAGGCCTACACAGTATCGCCTCCGAGTTCGGGTGGGATCGGGCATGGACTGTGTGGTATGTCAGCACGGTGCGCATCTGACCTTGCCGTACGTGATGAGTTTCACAGACAGCTACAGATATCGAACTCAATATTAAGTCCTTTGGGAGTCTGGGTATCTAGTTGAAAAATCCATCTATGTTCTTCTTTGTTGATATTTTTGGTCAGATTTCCACCTCGCCAATTCTTCTTGATTTTTGAAATTGCCATAAAGGTAAGTAAGGATGGATCACTATTGTGTTTTATATGAAAATGATGTGAAACGCTGTGAGTGTGTAGGCTCCGTTTGATGTTTCGTATGTGTTCCGCTAACCTTACTTTTAGCGGTCGGATTGTTCGCCCTACATATTGTAGTTTACATGGACACTGGAGGAGGTATATTACCTCTTTGGTTTCACAAGTTATGAAGTCTTTAATCTTGTATGTTCGGTCAGTCGAGGTTGATTGGAAGGTGTGGATGGGTTTAGTGCTTCTCACACCGCATGTTCTGCATGCTATGCATTTTCCGCAATTGTAGAAGCCTAACTGTTTTTGTTGTGGGATCAGGGTAGTTTGTATGGATAGTTTTGGGGGAAGGTGATTTTGTACTAACTTTTTCTTCAAATCAGGGGCTTTGCGGAAAACAATGCTCGGTTTCTGTGGGAGAATTGGACGCAATTCAGGATCTTGTTTGAGTATGTTCCAGTGTGAATTTATAATTCTCTGGATTTTGAAAGCTTGGTTACTGTAGTTCGTGATAAAAGGTATTTTCTCTTGTTGTGTGGATTTTTTTGGGAAATGTCTTGGATGGAGTAAGGATTCTCTTTCTCTAACTTCAGCTTGCTTGTATGCTGATTCAATGGTATCTATAGGGTAATTTTTCTCAAGAAATTGTTGTTTGAGCTGATGCCCTTGTTCTGCAAAATGATGTGGTTGTGAACAGTTCCTCTTAATTCTTGTAAATTGACCATATGGGATATTATTAAGCCATTGTGGGTGATGATTGCTGGTGGCAAGAATATAGCTGTTGACGTCGACGGGTTTTTGGAATGTTTTGGTTTCTATATGGCTATTCTGGATGAAGATCAGTAAATCTAGAAACTCTATTTCGTGACGGCTATATTTGGTAGTGAATTTGAGATTAAAATGGTTGGTGTTCAGATCTTGCATGAAGGAGTTAAGTGATGTTTCATCACCTCTCCATATGGCAATTACGTCATCTATGTACCTGTGCCATAGGACCAGGTTTGCCCCATATTGGTGGTTGGACCATATGTGTTGTTCCTCCCACCTGCTCATAAACAGATTAGCGTAACTCGGGGCAAACCTGGTCCCCATGGCAGTACCCCTAGTCTGCAGATAGAAGGTGTTTTGGAACCAAAAGTAGTTGTGGGTGAGTATGAACTGAATACTGTCTAGGATAAATTTCACTTGAAGTGGTTGCATGGTAGGGTCGTTGGAGAGAAAATGCTCAATGCTTTGTAATCCCTGGTGGTGGGCAATGACAGTGTAGAGGGAAGTGACGTCGCTGGTAATGAGCCAGAGATCATCACTCCACTCCACTTCGGATAGGATGTTTATGATATGTGTAGTGTCTTTGATGTATGATTGTTGAACTTTAACGTAGGGTTGTAGGAAATGGTCAATGTATTGGGATAAGTTGGAGGTGATGGAATTGATGCCGGAAATGATAGGTCTTCCCGGTGGTTGTGTGACACTTTTATGTATTTTTGGCAAGTAGTAAAATACTGGGATGGTTGGGTGTGTGATGGAGATGAAGTCCTGTTCTTTCTTTGTTAGAATTCCCGATTCTAAGCCTACATTGAGCAATTTTGTCAATGATTGTTGGAATGGAGTAGTGGGATCTGTCTTTAGTTTGATATATGTGGTGGAATCATCTAATATGTCGTTTGCTACTTTAATGTAATCTTGCTTATTAAGCAGCACTATCCCGCCGCCTTTGTCAGCGGGCTTGATAACTATGTCGGTATTTTGTTGCAGTTCTTTTAGAGCATTTGTTTCAGGTATAGTAAGATTGATGCGGTTGGATGTGGTGGTTGTATTCATTTTTTGAATATCATCCATGACCATATGTTCAAATGTTTGTATGAGAGGACCTTTAAGGAAAGTGGGGTTGAAGTGTGATGCTGGTTTTAGTGTGCTGTGTTTGTATGTTGATATAGTTGTCGCGTTCTTAGTCTGTAGTGGGTGTCTGAGGAAATATTTCTTTAGAGTAAGTTTACGAGTGAATTTGTGTAAGTCGAGATACATTTCAAATTTGTCTGGTTTGTTAGCGGGGGCAAATTTCAGTCCCTTGTGTAACAGAGATGCGTGTGGCGTTTTTAATTGGAAGTTGCTAAGATTGAAGATACCTTGAAGCAACTCCTCTTTAGATGGTTTGGTTAGACTATTTTTACTTTTTTTACCGCCTCTTCGGCCTCTATGTCGTTTTGGTGGAGTTTCCTTTTTATCTGTGGAGTTAGTGTAGTCTGTTGACATGTGGAGGTTAGTGGTGGATCTGGTGTTGGATTTTTTGGGCTGATGTCTAAAAAAGGTACCAGGGTTGGATTAGTATTGGTTAAATCTAGATGGTCAGGTCCTTGGATTGTGTCGCTAAGAACAGGGTCTTCGCTTTGTATGATATCAGTCAAATTAAGGTCGAGCCAACCTTGCCCAAATGACTCTCTCACTAGATTATCATAGTGGGGGTCATGATCGATTTCATAAATTGAAAATGATGTTGATGATTCATCTTCTGATGAAGATGAGGATGTATTAACTGTAGGTTTAGTTTGTTTGTGTCTCTGGGGGATGTGTTTGGAATGTAGCTTGGTCATATATTGTTGGTAAGTTAGATTTAGCCGTTTATATGTAGGAATATTTTTGTGTGTTTTTAAGCTGTTGCGACTGTATACTTCCTTATGTACCTGATGTGCGTGATTGGGGGATTTTTTGGTGCTTTTATCTCGTGACCTCGTTATGGTCTGCTGTGGACATTGTTTGGATTTTTTGTGTGCAGGGCCTTTGATTCCAAATTTGTCTCGTAGGAGTTTCCTCTTCTTAATTTGTATAAGTGTGTTTTCTTTGTTGTTGAGCCTGGTTTTTATTAAGCCTTCTAGAGTGGCATATTCTTGTTGGGTTTTAAATGGGTTAAGTACAGTCTCTAGGTCAGTGATATCTGACTCTAGTTTAATGAGTTCGATGTTCCTAACTTCTACAATTAATTCGATCAGGCTCCTGGAACATGTGTCTAGGATGTCTTGCCATTTTGCCAGAAATGATGGATCTTGTAGATGGTGAGTGGGGCTCTTTTTGATATGTAGGCCTTTAGGGATCAATTTTTCTTGTTGGTACCACAGAAGTGTTTGTTTATCCCACCATATTTTATTTTCCTTTTCTAATAATTTTTCAAGTTGTAGAAAGTGCTGACAGAATGTACCTCCATTATCACCAAGATCTATGGTGTTATGTATATTAAAAAAGGATTCTGCGGCCCTAGCTGGTCTAGTGTTTCTAAATTCAGCAATACCCATGGGTGGTGTTGTATACGTTTGATTCGTGTGCAGCTAACCTAGGACTAATTAGTAACAGGTAATGAGCAGAACAGAGGGAAGCGCACTACGAATGTGTATAGGTAAAAGCAGCAGAATATCAGGTTAGTCCAACCTGAGATAGAGCATTATTACAGTAATATTCTGCGCTAGACCTAAATATGGATTAATAAAGATCAGCCTAATGTGGTAAAAATGCCTTTATCAACTGGTATTAAATATACATTTGGTGGATTACAGGACATATGAATCATATACAGGGGTGTAAATAGACATCATATATACATCATAAGTACATCATATATATTGAACATATTCACATAAAAAATCTAGGGTGCAATGATCCAATAGTACTGGAAAGGGAGTGGAGCAGACGGTAAAACAATATTGAGCAGATTAGAGTCCTGCGGATGTAGGGTATCCAGAAATGTATGATCCAGATAGGAGGGGGAGGAGGGGAAAAGAAAACAACGACAGTTGCATATGAAAAACAGTCTCCAATAGTCCAGCACAATAAATAAAATAAAAATGATTTAAAATGAACAAAATAATGTCCAGCGGAGGAGTAAAGGGGTAATATTACTTGCGCTTGAGCCAATCCAGGATGCAGCGGAGATCCTGATGTAGCGATGATAAACCTGGTGTAATCCGTGTGGGGTCCAAACCTAAGATAGGTGATCCTCGCGAGGATTAATCAGTGTATAATCCAGAGGCCGAGAGAATGGATAGTTTGGAGAGCAGAGTAGCGAGCGGGATGTCGGCGTGCGTGCCAGCTGTGGAACGCACGCTTCCTGACTGTCACGACCGGCCGATTTCAGATTAACCGGAGCTGCCGAGGAAACGCTACCTTGGACCGGGAGTTTAAAGCCAAAATGAAAGCCGTCATGGAGAAGGGACCCAGTCACCTTATCATCAAACCACCCCAGCCACTTATCCAGCTCAACCAAATCAATTGGCGACGGCCCCTTGACTCGGCAGAGCTGAGCCAGAGCCTCTTCCCCATCCCCCACTTCCACGGGACTTTGCGCATTCGTTGGCAGGGTGATGGCCGTTACATGACGTGCAAATGTGTCTTAATCTGCAGGCTGAGCCTCTTTGACAGGCCCCTGCATTGAAGTCATAACACCTTCCTTTTGGGGGGAGGACATTCTGCGTCCTCCCCGGCCCTTGAAACCGCCTGACAGAGCTACCCTCTGCAGACTGACTGCTGGGCCTCATTAACTCCAGCCAGGTGTCAATGTCTTTCGATCCCAGAGGAAGTCTCTCACGCCCACTCATCCGTTTCCTGAAAAGCTCGTCATATGCCCTCCAAATTACCGGGCCGTCCTTTACGTACATCCCACTAATAAGGTGCATATACCTCCATACCTCCGCTTGTTCGCTGGGACGGGTCTCTACATATATTGTAGCGAAAATGGAGAAGGCATTAACCCATCTAGAGAAGGATCTGTATTTCTCCTCCCCCATTCCCGACCTCTCACAGGCGGCCGCCAGCGCCTTCCTATCTTCCCCGGTTAACGCGTACATATCCACGTACTTGCCCCTCCTAATTCTATCACGTACGCTAGGCCTTATGCCGTGTGTAATTTCCAGGGATTCTACCTGCCCCAATTCGCTACGAGCCGCTGGTTGGTCTGTGTCTCCTGATTGGGGTGTGTGCTTACTCCGTTTTCCTAACAATTCTGTTTCTAACAACTTAATTAATTTTCTGGGCCTGTCCCCCGAGCCGGAGGACCCACTGCTGGTAGATAAGACAGGTGATGCCAACAAGTGTGATTTATGTGTGTTAACGGAAATGGACTCACCGACAGGAGCGGTATTCCCAGCACCGACAGACGTCTCCCCGAGTGCAGTTGCCGCGACCTGTCCACCAGCCGTGTCCCGGACCGCATCCTCCCTGGACCCTGCCGACCTCATATCACGAGACTCGGACCCCGAACGATCGTTCCGACCGACCCTCGACTCCGGATTTGTAACAGTAGTCTCTGAAACGGGAAGGGGAACAGTCAGCTGAGATCTGGGCAAATAGTCCAAGCGCCGCCGCGCCGCGTTGATGTCTCTATCTACGTTACACGGGTTGAAAGCCGCTAAATGGTCAGGGCTAGGGAACGTAGAAAATTCCTCCCGCATCCGATCGCTAAACCCGGAGGTAGCCCGCCCCCCTAGGGGGAGAGGCCCTGGACTTAAATTACCGCCGCTGGAGTGGTGATAATCGACTATAATAATATCAGTCCTGACCCCGTGACCCCTATGGGTGAACCCACCCGCCACGATCCCCGGGGAAGAGACCCTTCGTGACGTGTATGGGCGAGACGCTGGAGGTGACAGGCGTTGCCGGCGTGAAGAGGGCCATACAGGCTCCTCGGACCGGTCACTGAAATCCATTGAGGCCCTGGCAGGAAGTGTGTCCCACCCACCCGCATGGTGCTGGTATTCCCCGTGACCCGAGGTATGTCCTTGTGACCTGCTGAACTCTTGACCTCTGCCATGTTGTGACCCCCATGCTGATCCACCACTACTATGGGGCAGGAATGGGCTGGGAGGGAAATGCAATTGGTGGGGTGCTGGAGGGTTATGACCTCGTGACCTGAAGCCGTGGGCTGCCACGGGAGGGGTGATGGGACATAATCTGAACTGGGAATGGCTCCTATCCTCAACAGGGCTGGTTGAAAGGACACCTAATGTGTTAGCCTGGGGAGGGGGGGTGACGGCTACTTGCTGGGACCGCTGAGGCTGCCCGCTAAGCTCCCTGACAGAAACGCTGGCTGCCCCTGCAGCCATGTCATATAGATTGGCTGCGCTGCTGGATCCGGCCGGGCGCGATGGAGCGCGCGTTCTGCGCATGCGCGAACCGGCCGGGGGGAGAGGGGAGGGGGCGCCGCTGCGCCTAGTGGCGCGAAATGCTGGGGAGTGCCCGGGAGAGGATCCCAGGGGGGGCCGTGCATTATCGCCGCTTAGCGGCATGTCTGGAGTGAGGGCTGGGGTTTGGAGGGCAGAGGCTGAGGCTGAGGCTGTAAGATGGCGGCGGGAGGGGGTGGGAGAGGGGGACCTGAGGCGTGCCGGGCGAGGAGCATTTCTCTTGGGACGGGGCATTATGCTGGTGGCTGGAGGGAAAGAAACTAATGGCAAACGAAGGGAGGGGGTGACGGCGGGAACGGTAAATGAGGGGCTGAAGGAAGAGGGGGGGGGGGGCAGGCCGAATGAGAGGCAGGTAAAGACAAGGGGAGAAGAAGAAGGCTGGTTTTAAAATAATAACGGGAGGGGGAACGTTAAAGGCAAATGGAAATGGGCAAAAGGATACAATAAAACAAAGAATAAACCACAAAATGGGACTTATCCGTTTTCCTCGCTGCTGGGTATCCCTCTGGATCTCGTGCTGCAAGTGAAGTAAAGCAGGAAGTACATCCTGCTATATTCTATCAAGGTCCCTCCCACATGGACCCCCATTGGTCGGTCCCCACCCCATGTTAAAACACACCAGGTCATCATTCAGCTTGTTACAAACCCTGTCGCCCTTTAAGTGCGTTCGTCCTAATAGCCTCACTTGTCAAAGTATTAATACTACGTTGATGTACTTTTGAAATTGGAGAGCTACTTTTTACTAAAAGTACATCTCCCTTATATAATTAAGTATAATGCAGACCTGCTCAAAAACTTAGTATAATTAAAGAAGTCTTATGCCATAAATGATGATGATGAGAGCTGCTTATGTGAATGTCTAAAGTGGTTTTCTCTACCAGTGTCACTGTATTAGACAACTGTTATCAAACTTAGCAATAATGATGCATTAATCTGCCAATCAAGTGTGAAAGCTGGCTATGTGTATAGGCATAGTAAACACATATCATCATCATCCTCATTATCATTTATTTATATAGTGTCACTAATAGCGCAGCGCTGTACAGAGAACCCATTCACATCAGTCCCTACCCTATTGGAGCTTACAGTCTAAATTCCCTAATATAGACACACACTCACACACAGACAGAGAGGGAGAGACTAGGGTCAATTTTGATAGCAGCCAATTAACCTAACAGTATGTTTTTTGGAGTGTGGGAGGAAACCACAGCACCCGGAGGAAACCCACGCAAACACAGGGAGAACATACAAACTTCACACAGATAAGGCCATTGTTGATATAAGTACTGGCTCTGCTTACCATTGTCCAGTCTAGTACATAACTGTATTAATGCTGTGAAATATTATTACTTTGAATGCCTTAAATATGCAAGAGCGCATTTGGGTAAGTTTATGCTAATAAAAGATATATGCACTTTTCTTGCCTACCCATACTATTTAATAACCACCAAAAATTAAGCAATATGTAAGCACTGCTTCCAGTTGAAATCAGTCTGTCTGTCTGTCTATCTATCTATCTATCTATCTTTCTATCTATCTATCTTTCTATCTTTCTATCTATCTATCCGTCTGTCTATCTTTAAAACTGAAAGACATCCATTAAACATACACAATGACAGCATATTTAGTGTGTAATTGATGCTAAAACACAATTCTCACTCTCCTAATATAGCTGATTTTTGACAATGAACTGCATTTTTCATGTGAAGCATTTGATGTCATAAAGATGTAAACCTCACAAAGCAATTCTGTCACTGGTCAGTTTGCTTGACAGACATCTGACTTTAAGGTACTAGCCAATGGAAACATGGTGACATGTAAATATGAAAGCACATTAGGACAAAATATGCAATAAGATAGAGGCAAAGGGAGATGGCTGCTGGGAATGTATTTCATTTATCCCAGAAAATCTTTAAATCTAAGTATTAATACTACGTTGATGTACTTTTGAAATTGGAGAGCTACTTTTTACTAAAAGTACATCTCCCTTATATAATTAAGTATAATGCAGACCTGCTCAAAAACTTAGTATAATTAAAGAAGTCTTATGCCATAAATGATGATGATGAGAGCTGCTTATGTGAATGTCTATAGTGGTTTTCTCTACCAGTGTCACTGTATTAGACAACTGTTATCAAACTTAGCAATAATGATGTATTAATCTGCCAATCAAGTGTGAAAGCTGGCTATGTGTATAGGCATAGTAAACACATATCATCATCATCCTCATTATCATTTATTTATATAGTGTCACTAATAGCGCAGCGCTGTACAGAGAACCCATTCACATCAGTCCCTACCCTATTGGAGCTTACAGTCTAAATTCCCTAATATAGACACACACTCACACACAGACAGAGAGGGAGAGACTAGGGTCAATTTTGATAGCAGCCAATTAACCTAACAGTATGTTTTTTGGAGTGTGGGAGGAAACCCACGCAAACACAGGGAGAACATACAAACTTCACACAGATAAGGCCATTGTTGATATAAGTACTGGCTCTGCTTACCATTGTCCAGTCTAGTACATAACTGTATTAATGCTGTGAAATATTATTACTTTGAATGCCTTAAATATGCAAGAGCGCATTTGGGTAAGTTTATGCTAATAAAAGATATATGCACTTTTCTTGCCTACCCATACTATTTAATAACCACCAAAAATTAAGCAATATGTAAGCACTGCTTCCAGTTGAAATCAGTCTGTCTGTCTATCTATCTATCTATCTATCTATCTATCTATCTATCTTTCTATCTATCTTTCTATCTATCTATCTATCTTTCTATCTATCTATCTTTCTATCTATCTATCGGTCTGTCTATCTTTAAAACTGAAAGACATCCATTAAACATACACAATGACAGCATATTTAGTGTGTAATTGATGCTAAAACACAATTCTCACTCTCCTAATATAGCTGATTTTTGACAATGAACTGCATTTTTCATGTGAAGCATTTGATGTCATAAAGATGTAAACCTCACAAAGCAATTCTGTCACTGGTCAGTTTGCTTGACAGACATCTGACTTTAAGGTACTAGCCAATGGAAACATGGTGACATGTAAATATGAAAGCACATTAGGACAAAATATGCAATAAGATAGAGGCAAAGGGAGATGGCTGCTGGGAATGTATTTCATTTATCCCAGAAAATCTTTAAATCTAAGTATTAATACTACGTTGATGTACTTTTGAAATTGGAGAGCTACTTTTTACTAAAAGTACATCTCCCTTATATAATTAAGTATAATGCAGACCTGCTCAAAAACTTAGTATAATTAAAGAAGTCTTATGCAATAAATGATGATGATGAGAGCTGCTTATGTGAATGTCTATAGTGGTTTTCTCTACCAGTGTCATTGTATTAGACAACTGTTATCAAACTTAGCAATAATGATGCATTAATCTGCCAATCAAGTGTGAAAGCTGGCTATGTGTATAGGCATAGTAAACACATATCATCATCATCCTCATTATCATTTATTTATATAGTGTCACTAATAGCGCAGCGCTGTACAGAGAACCCATTCACATCAGTCCCTACCCTATTGGAGCTTACAGTCTAAATTCCCTAATATAGACACACACTCACACATAGACAGAGAGGGAGAGACTAGGGTCAATTTTGATAGCAGCCAATTAACCTAACAGTATGTTTTTTGGAGTGTGGGAGGAAACCACAGCACCCGGAGGAAACCCACGCAAACACAGGGAGAACATACAAACTTCACACAGATAAGGCCATTGTTGATATAAGTACTGGCTCTGCTTACCATTGTCCAGTCTAGTACATAACTGTATTAATGCTGTGAAATATTATTACTTTGAATGCCTTAAATATGCAAGAGCGCATTTGGGTAAGTTTATGCTAATAAAAGATATATGCACTTTTCTTGCCTACCCATACTATTTAATAACCACCAAAAATTAAGCAATATGTAAGCACTGCTTCCAGTTGAAATCAGTCTGTCTGTCTGTCTATCTATCTATCTATCTTTCTATCTATCTATCTTTCTATCTTTCTATCTATCTATCCGTCTGTCTATCTTTAAAACTGAAAGACATCCATTAAACATACACAATGACAGCATATTTAGTGTGTAATTGATGCTAAAGCACAATTCTCACTCTCCTAATATAGCTGATTTTTGACAATGAACTGCATTTTTCATGTGAAGCATTTGATGTCATAAAGATGTAAACCTCACAAAGCAATTCTGTCACTGGTCAGTTTGCTTGACAGACATCTGACTTTAAGGTACTAGCCAATGGAAACATGGTGACATGTAAATATGAAAGCACATTAGGACAAAATATGCAATAAGATAGAGGCAAAGGGAGATGGCTGCTGGGAATGTATTTCATTTATCCCAGAAAATCTTTAAATCTAAGTATTAATACTACGTTGATGTACTTTTGAAATTGGAGAGCTACTTTTTACTAAAAGTACATCTCCCTTATATAATTAAGTATAATGCAGACCTGCTCAAAAACTTAGTATAATTAAAGAAGTCTTATGCCATAAATGATGATGATGAGAGCTGCTTATGTGAATGTCTATAGTGGTTTTCTCTACCAGTGTCACTGTATTAGACAACTGTTATCAAACTTAGCAATAATGATGCATTAATCTGCCAATCAAGTGTGAAAGCTGGCTATGTGTATAGGCATAGTAAACACATATCATCATCATCCTCATTATCATTTATTTATATAGTGTCACTAATAGCGCAGCGCTGTACAGAGAACCCATTCACATCAGTCCCTACCCTATTGGAGCTTACAGTCTAAATTCCCTAATATAGACACACACTCACACACAGACAGAGAGGGAGAGACTAGGGTCAATTTTGATAGCAGCCAATTAACCTAACAGTATGTTTTTTGGAGTGTGGGAGGAAACCACAGCACCCGGAGGAAACCCACGCAAACACAGGGAGAACATACAAACTTCACACAGATAAGGCCATTGTTGATATAAGTACTGGCTCTGCTTACCATTGTCCAGTCTAGTACATAACTGTATTAATGCTGTGAAATATTATTACTTTGAATGCCTTAAATATGCAAGAGCGCATTTGGGTAAGTTTATGCTAATAAAAGATATATGCACTTTTCTTGCCTACCCATACTATTTAATAACCACCAAAAATTAAGCAATATGTAAGCACTGCTTCCAGTTGAAATCAGTCTGCCTGTCTGTCTATCTATCTATCTATCTATCTATCTATCTATCTTTCTATCTTTCTATCTATCTATCCGTCTGTCTATCTTTAAAACTGAAAGACATCCATTAAACATACACAATGACAGCATATTTAGTGTGTAATTGATGCTAAAACACAATTCTCACTCTCCTAATATAGCTGATTTTTGACAATGAACTGCATTTTTCATGTGAAGCATTTGATGTCATAAAGATGTAAACCTCACAAAGCAATTCTGTCACTGGTCAGTTTGCTTGACAGACATCTGACTTTAAGGTACTAGCCAATGGAAACATGGTGACATGTAAATATGAAAGCACATTAGGACAAAATATGCAATAAGATAGAGGCAAAGGGAGATGGCTGCTGGGAATGTATTTCATTTATCCCAGAAAATCTTTAAATCTTAAAGGGCTCACTGTGTATGTTACCACAAACTTCACATTAACCTTAACTTTATACCATAGCATGCAAATAAAGACACGGAGACCTGAATAAGTTATTAAACCTTGGCAGGAATTTTATTATAAGGATTTTATATTAACTAACCTATGGTGGCGGAGAAAGAGCACTGCGGGACAGCTCACGAGCTGATCACACACGATTACTTAATGGACTGGCGCAAACCGCCGTAAGTCCGCAAAAAACACGGGGGAACAAATCCCTACATACATAGCGCTGAGTTGGCGTCAGAGTGACTGCCCCTTACAACTCACGCTGCCCTCCCTCACCGAGCCGGACAGGGACCCTCCTCACCGAAGGACCAAAAGGAGTTACTGTTACATCAAAGGGGGCAGTGACCTACGACCAACTACCAGTGCGCCCACTAATCAGCCGCTGAACGCAGTGCCTTCCTACCCCACCATTGACAAAAACCCCGGACTAACTTGAGGGATGGGTGGGTGGGATCTCGTGCTGCAAGTGAAGTAAAGCAGGAAGTACATCCTGCTATATTCTATCAAGGTCCCTCCCACATGGACCCCCATTGGTCGGTCCCCACCCCATGTTAAAACACACCAGGTCATCATTCAGCTTGTTACAAACCCTGTCGCCCTTTAAGTGCGTTCGTCCTAATAGCCTCACTTGTCATAAAGGGCTCACTGTGTATGTTACCACAAACTTCACATTAACCTTAACTTTATACCATAGCATGCAAATAAAGACACGGAGACCTGAATAAGTTATTAAACCTTGGCAGGAATTTTATTATAAGGATTTTATATTAACTAACCTATGGTGGCGGAGAAAGAGCACTGCGGGACAGCTCACGAGCTGATCACACACGATTACTTAATGGACTGGCGCAAACCGCCGTAAGTCCGCAAAAAACACGGGGGAACAAATCCCTACATACATAGCGCTGAGTTGGCGTCAGAGTGACTGCCCCTTACAACTCACGCTGCCCTCCCTCACCGAGCCGGACAGGGACCCTCCTCACCGAAGGACCAAAAGGAGTTACTGTTACATCAAAGGGGGCAGTGACCTACGACCAACTACCAGTGCGCCCACTAATCAGCCGCTGAACGCAGTGCCTTCCTACCCCGCTGCGCCCTACAGACGCCGCAGCCCGCCACCAACTAACCGAAACACGCCTCCACTCCCCCGTAAATCCTGTCTATAAAGAAACCCATACCCTCTTCATTAAGGTGAACGCCGTCCCGTCTAAAAAGATGTGGTGCCTCTACCCCTAACCCCGGGTGGTCTATGACTATGCCTCCCATGGACCGTACTATTTTTCGGATGGCACTATTTAGCTTCCTAACCATAGCCGTCATCTTTTTTATAGGAATGGCTGTCCTCCATACTAAACGGAGAATGAGTGCTGACCAACCAATAGTGATGTCTGGCCACGCCTCATGTATTTGACGTAGGTCCTCTCTGATTTTAACGATGAGATCTAATGATTTACCCTTACCTAAATCGTTACCTCCCGCATGTACAACCAGAACGTCCGGTGGGCCTTGTTGTTTTATGAGCCTAGTCAACCACGGAATAAGGTCCTGCCAGCCTAAACCTCTTTTACCCCACCATCTAATCACCGTGCCGCAATTATCCGAGATACTTTTTGACCTGGGGTGGCCAGCGGCCCAAAAAACAAACGAATGACCGATGATCCACACCGTCTTAGTTCTAACACCATCACCTGAAATCAGAGAACCCATGTTAGCATGAAATCATTGAATTGGGCAGACAGACAGGCGTGGTATACAGGTATAAGAAGGATAAGTGCTTGTTAACAGAAAAACGTAACACGAAGGGGGGTAAGGGAAGGTAGACACAAACAGGGAGCAGACCACCCAGGCGAAGGTAAACAACACCCGGAAAAACCCCGGCTGCACACCACTAATCAGGACTTACGCCCAGGGAAACCCGGGTGAAAATCCCTTCGCGCCCCCGCGTTAAAGCGGCGAGCGGAAAAGCCCAGGGTAGCCCACCAAGTGGAGGGGAAGATGGGATGGGTAAGGGAAGTGGGATGGGATGGTTTGAAGGCTCAGACGAGAAGGAAAGTGTGAAAAGAAAAACTGCAAATCACAATAAATTGTTAAACAACACAACATTCAATCAATAACTTTGTCAATTCTCACATAAGACTGGTAAGCCGTGGACTTCCAGCGGCCCAAAGCTTTTATAGCTTCGTTAGAAGATCCAGCCAAAGCGGCAGATGTAGCTGCCCCGATCCTAAATGAGTGAGTCCCGTATAAGGTGCTGTTTAAATTAAGCGACTGTAAGGTCCGCTTTAAAATGGCCGCAAATTGATATTTAGTCAGAGGAATGCTATTACTGTGACACAGAAACAAGTTGGCCTGGGGTCTCCTGCTCATAAACTGTGACGCCAGCCTAAACGGGCAGATATGCTGAAGCTGTTGAGGAGCTAACTGCACCCACGATCCCTTCCCGCTCTGATCAGTCTTAGATCTAACTATTTTGCAGGCAAAGGTCCCTTCGCCCAGACTGACATGTTCTGCTCTCAACCCAGACTCTTGATGCCCTCTGGACCTAGCTACCAGCTCCGAAATGCGAAAAGCCCCAAAAAAGGCCATGGAAAAAGCCAAACTAAATAAAAGCTTCTCGTATTCGTCCGAGGTAACCAAACCCACTCTCCGTATCAAATCCTCCAAGATGTTAAGGGTAATTGGTAAACGGGCATCGCTATGAGAAGGACGGATTCTCCCCCAACCCTTCAAGGCCTTATTAATTAAAAATTGTTTGGTAACGTCCGGGTAACCCTGCAGCTTGGCCATAAATGATATACCAGCCAGGGTAGATGCCATAGAGGTCTTAGAATCACCTTCGGAATATCTGTCCCACATAAAGGCTAGCATAGCATCTCTCTGACCTGCCTCGGATTGGTCTTTCTGCCTGCTGAACAACGACCACCGTCTCCATGACGCCTGATAGGATCTCAGGGTGGAGGGAGCTACCGCTTGTTCCGCGAGGCCTCTTATGCCGGCTTGATGATCTGCCAAACACAAGGGGGACACGGGGTACCAACACGGTCTGCGTGAGGAGCAAGGCTGCGAAACCTGTCCCAGTGGAATCGGGACAACGCATCTGCTAGGCTATTCTGCACCCCCGGAACATGCCTCGCCCTGAATGAAATGTCATTCTGCAAACAGCGCAACACTAGGTGCCGCAAGAGCAATATTGCCTGGTAGGCCGATGCACTCTGCTTGTTGATGGACTGGACCACCCCCAAATTGTCACACCAAAAAACTATGTGCCTACCCCGCAAAACGGGTGCCCATAATTCAATTGCCACCACAATCGGGAATAATTCAAGAACCAACAAGTTCCTAGTGGTCCCATCCCTGTGCCAATCATCGGGCCAGCTATCTGCACACCAGTGTCCATCCAGATAAGCCCCAAAGCCGGATGCCCCAGCAGCGTCTGTGAACAAGTTAATTTCCCCGTTTGTTACTGGAGGTGACGGCCAAATACGCTTGCCATTAAAACCCCTAAGAAAAATGAGCCATATCTGAAGATCCTCCCTAACCACCTTGGATAGTTGTATGACTGCATGTGGCCTACTCCTACCTGCTGTGGCTCTTTGGAGCTTCCTACAGAAAACCCTCCCCATGGGTATTACACGGCAGGCAAAGTTGAACCGCCCTAACAGGGACTGTATCGACCTCAGGGTACTAACGTTTGCCCCTAGCACTTCTGTGATAGCCTCATACATCTTTGTAACCTTGTCTGCTGGAAGCCTGCATATCCCTGCTAGCGTGTCAATCTCGATCCCGAGGAATGAGAGACATGTAATTGGGCCCTCCATCTTGTCTGCTGCGATGGGAACGCCTAAAACCCTAAACAAGGCCTCCGTGGAAAAAAGCGTATCTCGACAAACCGTGGTACCAGGCGGCCCGATAACCAGGAAGTCGTCAAGATAATGCGCGATCCACCGACACCCTGTCCCGGCCTGAATGCACCAATGCAAGAAACCGCTAAATTTCTCGAACAGTGCGCATGAGATCGAACAACCCATGGGCAGGCAGCGATCGATGTAGTATTCACCACGATGCCGGAAACCCATGAATTGATACGACTCAGGGTGAAGGGGCAGCAATCTGAACGCCGATTCGATATCCACTTTGGCCAACAAGGAGCCCCTGCCGCATTCCTGGACCAGCGCTAGGGCCGATTCGAATGACTGATAACTGACAGAACTGAGATTAACGTCAATTGCGTCATTCACGGATTTACCGGCAGGATGAGACAAGTGCTGGATCAATCTAAACTTTCCTACCGCTTTTTTGGGAACTACCCCTACTGGGGACAAAATCAGATTGGGAATAGGAGGAAGTCGGAACGGGCCAATCATGCGACCCAAACCAACCTCCTTCCCTATTTTTTCGTCTAATACTTCTGGGAAAGCGAGCGCCGATTTCAGATTAACCGGAGCTGCCGAGGAAACGCTACCTTGGACCGGGAGTTTAAAGCCAAAATGAAAGCCGTCATGGAGAAGGGACCCAGTCACCTTATCATCAAACCACCCCAGCCACTTATCCAGCTCAACCAAATCAATTGGCGACGGCCCCTTGACTCGGCAGAGCTGAGCCAGAGCCTCTTCCCCGTCCCCCACTTCCACGGGACTTTGCGCATTCGTTGGCAGGGTGATGGCCGTTACATGACGTGCAAATGTGTCTTAATCTGCAGGCTGAGCCTCTTTGACAGGCCCCTGCATTGAAGTCATAACACCTTCCTTTTGGGGGGAGGACATTCTGCGTCCTCCCCGGCCCTTGAAACCGCCTGACAGAGCTACCCTCTGCAGACTGACTGCTGGGCCTCATTAACTCCAGCCAGGTGTCAATGTCTTTCGATCCCAGAGGAAGTCTCTCACGCCCACTCATCCGTTTCCTGAAAAGCTCGTCATATGCCCTCCAAATTACCGGGCCGTCCTTTACGTACATCCCACTAATAAGGTGCATATACCTCCATACCTCCGCTTGTTCGCTGGGACGGGTCTCTACATATATTGTAGCGAAAATGGAGAAGGCATTAACCCATCTAGAGAAGGATCTGTATTTCTCCTCCCCCATTCCCGACCTCTCACAGGCGGCCGCCAGCGCCTTCCTATCTTCCCCGGTTAACGCGTACATATCCACGTACTTGCCCCTCCTAATTCTATCACGTACGCTAGGCCTTATGCCGTGTGTAATTTCCAGGGATTCTACCTGCCCCAATTCGCTACGAGCCGCTGGTTGGTCTGTGTCTCCTGATTGGGGTGTGTGCTTACTCCGTTTTCCTAACAATTCTGTTTCTAACAACTTAATTAATTTTCTGGGCCTGTCCCCCGAGCCGGAGGACCCACTGCTGGTAGATAAGACAGGTGATGCCAACAAGTGTGATTTATGTGTGTTAACGGAAATGGACTCACCGACAGGAGCGGTATTCCCAGCACCGACAGACGTCTCCCCGAGTGCAGTTGCCGCGACCTGTCCACCAGCCGTGTCCCGGACCGCATCCTCCCTGGACCCTGCCGACCTCATATCACGAGACTCGGACCCCGAACGATCGTTCCGACCGACCCTCGACTCCGGATTTGTAACAGTAGTCTCTGAAACGGGAAGGGGAACAGTCAGCTGAGATCTGGGCAAATAGTCCAAGCGCCGCCGCGCCGCGTTGATGTCTCTATCTACGTTACACGGGTTGAAAGCCGCTAAATGGTCAGGGCTAGGGAACGTAGAAAATTCCTCCCGCATCCGATCGCTAAACCCGGAGGTAGCCCGCCCCCCTAGGGGGAGAGGCCCTGGACTTAAATTACCGCCGCTGGAGTGGTGATAATCGACTATAATGTTATCAGTCCTGACCCCGTGACCCCTATGGGTGAACCCACCCGCCACGATCCCCGGGGAAGAGACCCTTCGTGACGTGTATGGGCGAGACGCTGGAGGTGACAGGCGTTGCCGGCGTGAAGAGGGCCATACAGGCGCCTCGGACCGGTCACTGAAATCCATTGAGGCCCTGGCAGGAAGTGTGTCCCACCCACCCGCATGGTGCTGGTATTCCCCGTGACCCGAGGTATGTCCTTGTGACCTGCTGAACTCTTGACCTCTGCCATGTTGTGACCCCCATGCTGATCCACCACTACTATGGGGCAGGAATGGGCTGGGAGGGAAATGCAATTGGTGGGGTGCTGGAGGGTTATGACCTCGTGACCTGAAGCCGTGGGCTGCCACGGGAGGGGTGATGGGACATAATCTGAACTGGGAATGGCTCCTATCCTCAACAGGGCTGGTTGAAAGGACACCTAATGTGTTAGCCTGGGGAGGGGGGGTGACGGCTACTTGCTGGGACCGCTGAGGCTGCCCGCTAAGCTCCCTGACAGAAACGCTGGCTGCCCCTGCAGCCATGTCATATAGATTGGCTGCGCTGCTGGATCCGGCCGGGCGCGATGGAGCGCGCGTTCTGCGCATGCGCGAACCGGCCGGGGGGAGAGGGGAGGGGGCGCCGCTGCGCCTAGTGGCGCGAAATGCTGGGGAGTGCCCGGGAGAGGATCCCAGGGGGGGCCGTGCATTATCGCCGCTTAGCGGCATGTCTGGAGTGAGGGCTGGGGTTTGGAGGGCAGAGGCTGAGGCTGAGGCTGTAAGATGGCGGCGGGAGGGGGTGGGAGAGGGGGACCTGAGGCGTGCCGGGCGAGGAGCATTTCTCTTGGGACGGGGCATTATGCTGGTGGCTGGAGGGAAAGAAACTAATGGCAAACGAAGGGAGGGGGTGACGGCGGGAACGGTAAATGAGGGGCTGAAGGAAGAGGGGGGGGGGGCAGGCCGAATGAGAGGCAGGTAAAGACAAGGGGAGAAGAAGAAGGCTGGTTTTAAAATAATAACGGGAGGGGGAACGTTAAAGGCAAATGGAAATGGGCAAAAGGATACAATAAAACAAAGAATAAACCACAAAATGGGACTTATCCGTTTTCCTCGCTGCTGGGTATCCCTCTGGATCTCGTGCTGCAAGTGAAGTAAAGCAGGAAGTACATCCTGCTATATTCTATCAAGGTCCCTCCCACATGGACCCCCATTGGTCGGTCCCCACCCCATGTTAAAACACACCAGGTCATCATTCAGCTTGTTACAAACCCTGTCGCCCTTTAAGTGCGTTCGTCCTAATAGCCTCACTTGTCAAAGTATTAATACTACGTTGATGTACTTTTGAAATTGGAGAGCTACTTTTTACTAAAAGTACATCTCCCTTATATAATTAAGTATAATGCAGACCTGCTCAAAAACTTAGTATAATTAAAGAAGTCTTATGCCATAAATGATGATGATGAGAGCTGCTTATGTGAATGTCTATAGTGGTTTTCTCTACCAGTGTCACTGTATTAGACAACTGTTATCAAACTTAGCAATAATGATGCATTAATCTGCCAATCAAGTGTGAAAGCTGGCTATGTGTATAGGCATAGTAAACACATATCATCATCATCCTCATTATCATTTATTTATATAGTGTCACTAATAGCGCAGCGCTGTACAGAGAACCCATTCACATCAGTCCCTACCCTATTGGAGCTTACAGTCTAAATTCCCTAATATAGACACACACTCACACACAGACAGAGAGGGAGAGACTAGGGTCAATTTTGATAGCAGCCAATTAACCTAACAGTATGTTTTTTGGAGTGTGGGAGGAAACCCACGCAAACACAGGGAGAACATACAAACTTCACACAGATAAGGCCATTGTTGATATAAGTACTGGCTCTGCTTACCATTGTCCAGTCTAGTACATAACTGTATTAATGCTGTGAAATATTATTACTTTGAATGCCTTAAATATGCAAGAGCGCATTTGGGTAAGTTTATGCTAATAAAAGATATATGCACTTTTCTTGCCTACCCATACTATTTAATAACCACCAAAAATTAAGCAATATGTAAGCACTGCTTCCAGTTGAAATCAGTCTGTCTGTCTGTCTATCTATCTATCTATCTATCTATCTATCTTTCTATCTATCTATCCGTCTGTCTATCTTTAAAACTGAAAGACATCCATTAAACATACACAATGACAGCATATTTAGTGTGTAATTGATGCTAAAACACAATTCTCACTCTCCTAATATAGCTGATTTTTGACAATGAACTGCATTTTTCATGTGAAGCATTTGATGTCATAAAGATGTAAACCTCACAAAGCAATTCTGTCACTGGTCAGTTTGCTTGACAGACATCTGACTTTAAGGTACTAGCCAATGGAAACATGGTGACATGTAAATATGAAAGCACATTAGGACAAAATATGCAATAAGATAGAGGCAAAGGGAGATGGCTGCTGGGAATGTATTTCATTTATCCCAGAAAATCTTTAAATCTAAGTATTAATACTACGTTGATGTACTTTTGAAATTGGAGAGCTACTTTTTACTAAAAGTACATCTCCCTTATATAATTAAGTATAATGCAGACCTGCTCAAAAACTTAGTATAATTAAAGAAGTCTTATGCCATAAATGATGATGATGAGAGCTGCTTATGTGAATGTCTATAGTGGTTTTCTCTACCAGTGTCACTGTATTAGACAACTGTTATCAAACTTAGCAATAATGATGCATTAATCTGCCAATCAAGTGTGAAAGCTGGCTATGTGTATAGGCATAGTAAACACATATCATCATCATCCTCATTATCATTTATTTATATAGTGTCACTAATAGCGCAGCGCTGTACAGAGAACCCATTCACATCAGTCCCTACCCTATTGGAGCTTACAGTCTAAATTCCCTAATATAGACACACACTCACACACAGACAGAGAGGGAGAGACTAGGGTCAATTTTGATAGCAGCCAATTAACCTAACAGTATGTTTTTTGGAGTGTGGGAGGAAACCACAGCACCCGGAGGAAACCCACGCAAACACAGGGAGAACATACAAACTTCACACAGATAAGGCCATTGTTGATATAAGTACTGGCTCTGCTTACCATTGTCCAGTCTAGTACATAACTGTATTAATGCTGTGAAATATTATTACTTTGAATGCCTTAAATATGCAAGAGCGCATTTGGGTAAGTTTATGCTAATAAAAGATATATGCACTTTTCTTGCCTACCCATACTATTTAATAACCACCAAAAATTAAGCAATATGTAAGCACTGCTTCCAGTTGAAATCAGTCTGTCTGTCTGTCTGTCTATCTATCTATCTATCTATCTTTCTATCTTTCTATCTATCTATCCGTCTGTCTATCTTTAAAACTGAAAGACATCCATTAAACATACACAATGACAGCATATTTAGTGTGTAATTGATGCTAAAACACAATTCTCACTCTCCTAATATAGCTGATTTTTGACAATGAACTGCATTTTTCATGTGAAGCATTTGATGTCATAAAGATGTAAACCTCACAAAGCAATTCTGTCACTGGTCAGTTTGCTTGACAGACATCTGACTTTAAGGTACTAGCCAATGGAAACATGGTGACATGTAAATATGTAAGCACATTAGGACAAAATATGCAATAAGATAGAGGCAAAGGGAGATGGCTGCTGGGAATGTATTTCATTTATCCCAGAAAATCTTTAAATCTAAGTATTAATACTACGTTGATGTACTTTTGAAATTGGAGAGCTACTTTTTACTAAAAGTACATCTCCCTTATATAATTAAGTATAATGCAGACCTGCTCAAAAACTTAGTATAATTAAAGAAGTCTTATGCCATAAATGATGATGATGAGAGCTGCTTATGTGAATGTCTATAGTGGTTTTCTCTACCAGTGTCACTGTATTAGACAACTGTTATCAAACTTAGCAATAATGATGCATTAATCTGCCAATCAAGTGTGAAAGCTGGCTATGTGTATAGGCATAGTAAACACATATCATCATCATCCTCATTATCATTTATTTATATAGTGTCACTAATAGCGCAGCGCTGTACAGAGAACCCATTCACATCAGTCCCTACCCTATTGGAGCTTACAGTCTAAATTCCCTAATATAGACACACACTCACACACAGACAGAGAGGGAGAGACTAGGGTCAATTTTGATAGCAGCCAATTAACCTAACAGTATGTTTTTTGGAGTGTGGGAGGAAACCACAGCACCCGGAGGAAACCCACGCAAACACAGGGAGAACATACAAACTTCACACAGATAAGGCCATTGTTGATATAAGTACTGGCTCTGCTTACCATTGTCCAGTCTAGTACATAACTGTATTAATGCTGTGAAATATTATTACTTTGAATGCCTTAAATATGCAAGAGCGCATTTGGGTAAGTTTATGCTAATAAAAGATATATGCACTTTTCTTGCCTACCCATACTATTTAATAACCACCAAAAATTAAGCAATATGTAAGCACTGCTTCCAGTTGAAATCAGTCTGTCTGTCTGTCTATCTATCTATCTATCTATCTATCTTTCTATCTATCTATCCGTCTGTCTATCTTTAAAACTGAAAGACATCCATTAAACATACACAATGACAGCATATTTAGTGTGTAATTGATGCTAAAACACAATTCTCACTCTCCTAATATAGCTGATTTTTGACAATGAACTGCATTTTTCATGTGAAGCATTTGATGTCATAAAGATGTAAACCTCACAAAGCAATTCTGTCACTGGTCAGTTTGCTTGACAGACATCTGACTTTAAGGTACTAGCCAATGGAAACATGGTGACATGTAAATATGAAAGCACATTAGGACAAAATATGCAATAAGATAGAGGCAAAGGGAGATGGCTGCTGGGAATGTATTTCATTTATCCCAGAAAATCTTTAAATCTAAGTATTAATACTACGTTGATGTACTTTTGAAATTGGAGAGCTACTTTTTACTAAAAGTACATCTCCCTTATATAATTAAGTATAATGCAGACCTGCTCAAAAACTTAGTATAATTAAAGAAGTCTTATGCCATAAATGATGATGATGAGAGCTGCTTATGTGAATGTCTATAGTGGTTTTCTCTACCAGTGTCACTGTATTAGACAACTGTTATCAAACTTAGCAATAATGATGCATTAATCTGCCAATCAAGTGTGAAAGCTGGCTATGTGTATAGGCATAGTAAACACATATCATCATCATCCTCATTATCATTTATTTATATAGTGTCACTAATAGCGCAGCGCTGTACAGAGAACCCATTCACATCAGTCCCTACCCTATTGGAGCTTACAGTCTAAATTCCCTAATATAGACACACACTCACACACAGACAGAGAGGGAGAGACTAGGGTCAATTTTGATAGCAGCCAATTAACCTAACAGTATGTTTTTTGGAGTGTGGGAGGAAACCACAGCACCCGGAGGAAACCCACGCAAACACAGGGAGAACATACAAACTTCACACAGATAAGGCCATTGTTGATATAAGTACTGGCTCTGCTTACCATTGTCCAGTCTAGTACATAACTGTATTAATGCTGTGAAATATTATTACTTTGAATGCCTTAAATATGCAAGAGCGCATTTGGGTAAGTTTATGCTAATAAAAGATATATGCACTTTTCTTGCCTACCCATACTATTTAATAACCACCAAAAATTAAGCAATATGTAAGCACTGCTTCCAGTTGAAATCAGTCTGTCTGTCTATCTATCTATCTATCTATCTATCTATCTATCTTTCTATCTATCTATCTATCTTTCTATCTTTCTATCTATCTATCTATCGGTCTGTCTATCTTTAAAACTGAAAGACATCCATTAAACATACACAATGACAGCATATTTAGTGTGTAATTGATGCTAAAACACAATTCTCACTCTCCTAATATAGCTGATTTTTGACAATGAACTGCATTTTTCATGTGAAGCATTTGATGTCATAAAGATGTAAACCTCACAAAGCAATTCTGTCACTGGTCAGTTTGCTTGACAGACATCTGATTTTAAGGTACTAGCCAATGGAAACATGGTGACATGTAAATATGAAAGCACATTAGGACAAAATATGCAATAAGATAGAGGCAAAGGGAGATGGCTGCTGGGAATGTATTTCATTTATCCCAGAAAATCTTTAAATCTAAGTATTAATACTACGTTGATGTACTTTTGAAATTGGAGAGCTACTTTTTACTAAAAGTACATCTCCCTTATATAATTAAGTATAATGCAGACCTGCTCAAAAACTTAGTATAATTAAAGAAGTCTTATGCCATAAATGATGATGATGAGAGCTGCTTATGTGAATGTCTATAGTGGTTTTCTCTACCAGTGTCACTGTATTAGACAACTGTTATCAAACTTAGCAATAATGATGCATTAATCTGCCAATCAAGTGTGAAAGCTGGCTATGTGTATAGGCATAGTAAACACATATCATCATCATCCTCATTATCATTTATTTATATAGTGTCACTAATAGCGCAGCGCTGTACAGAGAACCCATTCACATCAGTCCCTACCCTATTGGAGCTTACAGTCTAAATTCCCTAATATAGACACACACTCACACACAGACAGAGAGGGAGAGACTAGGGTCAATTTTGATAGCAGCCAATTAACCTAACAGTATGTTTTTTGGAGTGTGGGAGGAAACCACAGCACCCGGAGGAAACCCACGCAAACACAGGGAGAACATACAAACTTCACACAGATAAGGCCATTGTTGATATAAGTACTGGCTCTGCTTACCATTGTCCAGTCTAGTACATAACTGTATTAATGCTGTGAAATATTATTACTTTGAATGCCTTAAATATGCAAGAGCGCATTTGGGTAAGTTTATGCTAATAAAAGATATATGCACTTTTCTTGCCTACCCATACTATTTAATAACCACCAAAAATTAAGCAATATGTAAGCACTGCTTCCAGTTGAAATCAGTCTGTCTGTCTGTCTATCTATCTATCTATCTATCTATCTATCTATCTTTCTATCTTTCTATCTTTCTATCTATCTATCTATCCGTCTGTCTATCTTTAAAACTGAAAGACATCCATTAAACATACACAATGACAGCATATTTAGTGTGAAATTGATGCTAAAACACAATTCTCACTCTCCTAATATAGCTGATTTTTGACAATGAACTGCATTTTTCATGTGAAGCATTTGATGTCATAAAGATGTAAACCTCACAAAGCAATTCTGTCACTGGTCAGTTTGCTTGACAGACATCTGACTTTAAGGTACTAGCCAATGGAAACATGGTGACATGTAAATATGTAAGCACATTAGGACAAAATATGCAATAAGATAGAGGCAAAGGGAGATGGCTGCTGGGAATGTATTTCATTTATCCCAGAAAATCTTTAAATCTAAGTATTAATACTACGTTGATGTACTTTTGAAATTGGAGAGCTACTTTTTACTAAAAGTACATCTCCCTTATATAATTAAGTATAATGCAGACCTGCTCAAAAACTTAGTATAATTAAAGAAGTCTTATGCCATAAATGATGATGATGAGAGCTGCTTATGTGAATGTCTATAGTGGTTTTCTCTACCAGTGTCACTGTATTAGACAACTGTTATCAAACTTAGCAATAATGATGCATTAATCTGCCAATCAAGTGTGAAAGCTGGCTATGTGTATAGGCATAGTAAACACATATCATCATCATCCTCATTATCATTTATTTATATAGTGTCACTAATAGCGCAGCGCTGTACAGAGAACCCATTCACATCAGTCCCTACCCTATTGGAGCTTACAGTCTAAATTCCCTAATATAGACACACACTCACACACAGACAGAGAGGGAGAGACTAGGGTCAATTTTGATAGCAGCCAATTAACCTAACAGTATGTTTTTTGGAGTGTGGGAGGAAACCACAGCACCCGGAGGAAACCCACGCAAACACAGGGAGAACATACAAACTTCACACAGATAAGGCCATTGTTGATATAAGTACTGGCTCTGCTTACCATTGTCCAGTCTAGTACATAACTGTATTAATGCTGTGAAATATTATTACTTTGAATGCCTTAAATATGCAAGAGCGCATTTGGGTAAGTTTATGCTAATAAAAGATATATGCACTTTTCTTGCCTACCCATACTATTTAATAACCACCAAAAATTAAGCAATATGTAAGCACTGCTTCCAGTTGAAATCAGTCTGTCTGTCTGTCTATCTATCTATCTATCTATCTATCTATCTATCTTTCTATCTTTCTATCTTTCTATCTATCTATCTATCCGTCTGTCTATCTTTAAAACTGAAAGACATCCATTAAACATACACAATGACAGCATATTTAGTGTGAAATTGATGCTAAAACACAATTCTCACTCTCCTAATATAGCTGATTTTTGACAATGAACTGCATTTTTCATGTGAAGCATTTGATGTCATAAAGATGTAAACCTCACAAAGCAATTCTGTCACTGGTCAGTTTGCTTGACAGACATCTGACTTTAAGGTACTAGCCAATGGAAACATGGTGACATGTAAATATGTAAGCACATTAGGACAAAATATGCAATAAG
>NW_027448157.1:35000-90000 GCF_038048845.1 Mixophyes fleayi | reverse complement strand
ATGCATTAATCTGCCAATCAAGTGTGAAAGCTGGCTATGTGTATAGGCATAGTAAACACATATCATCATCATCCTCATTATCATTTATTTATATAGTGTCACTAATAGCGCAGCGCTGTACAGAGAACCCATTCACATCAGTCCCTACCCTATTGGAGCTTACAGTCTAAATTCCCTAATATAGACACACACTCACACACAGACAGAGAGGGAGAGACTAGGGTCAATTTTGATAGCAGCCAATTAACCTAACAGTATGTTTTTTGGAGTGTGGGAGGAAACCACAGCACCCGGAGGAAAGCCACGCAAACACAGGGAGAACATACAAACTTCACACAGATAAGGCCATTGTTGATATAAGTACTGGCTCTGCTTACCATTGTCCAGTCTAGTACATAACTGTATTAATGCTGTGAAATATTATTACTTTGAATGCCTTAAATATGCAAGAGCGCATTTGGGTAAGTTTATGCTAATAAAAGATATATGCACTTTTCTTGCCTACCCATACTATTTAATAACCACCAAAAATTAAGCAATATGTAAGCACTGCTTCCAGTTGAAATCAGTCTGTCTGTCTATCTATCTATCTATCTTTCTATCTATCTATCTATCTATCTATCTTTCTATCTTTCTATCTATCTATCCGTCTGTCTATCTTTAAAACTGAAAGACATCCATTAAACATACACAATGACAGCATATTTAGTGTGTAATTGATGCTAAAACACAATTCTCACTCTCCTAATATAGCTGATTTTTGACAATGAACTGCATTTTTCATGTGAAGCATTTGATGTCATAAAGATGTAAACCTCACAAAGCAATTCTGTCACTGGTCAGTTTGCTTGACAGACATCTGACTTTAAGGTACTAGCCAATGGAAACATGGTGACATGTAAATATGAAAGCACATTAGGACAAAATATGCAATAAGATAGAGGCAAAGGGAGATGGCTGCTGGGAATGTATTTCATTTATCCCAGAAAATCTTTAAATCTTAAAGGGCTCACTGTGTATGTTACCACAAACTTCACATTAACCTTAACTTTATACCATAGCATGCAAATAAAGACACGGAGACCTGAATAAGTTATTAAACCTTGGCAGGAATTTTATTATAAGGATTTTATATTAACTAACCTATGGTTGCGGAGAAAGAGCACTGCGGGACAGCTCACGAGCTGATCACACACGATTACTTAATGGACTGGCGCAAACCGCCGTAAGTCCGCAAAAAACACGGGGGAACAAATCCCTACATACATAGCGCTGAGTTGGCGTCAGAGTGACTGCCCCTTACAACTCACGCTGCCCTCCCTCACCGAGCCGGACAGGGACCCTCCTCACCGAAGGACCAAAAGGAGTTACTGTTACATCAAAGGGGGCAGTGACCTACGACCAACTACCAGTGCGCCCACTAATCAGCCGCTGAACGCAGTGCCTTCCTACCCCACCATTGACAAAAACCCCGGACTAACTTGAGGGATGGGTGGGTGGGATCTCGTGCTGCAAGTGAAGTAAAGCAGGAAGTACATCCTGCTATATTCTATCAAGGTCCCTCCCACATGGACCCCCATTGGTCGGTCCCCACCCCATGTTAAAACACACCAGGTCATCATTCAGCTTGTTACAAACCCTGTCGCCCTTTAAGTGCGTTCGTCCTAATAGCCTCACTTGTCATAAAGGGCTCACTGTGTATGTTACCACAAACTTCACATTAACCTTAACTTTATACCATAGCATGCAAATAAAGACACGGAGACCTGAATAAGTTATTAAACCTTGGCAGGAATTTTATTATAAGGATTTTATATTAACTAACCTATGGTGGCGGAGAAAGAGCACTGCGGGACAGCTCACGAGCTGATCACACACGATTACTTAATGGACTGGCGCAAACTGCCGTAAGTCCGCAAAAAACACGGGGGAACAAATCCCTACATACATAGCGCTGAGTTGGCGTCAGAGTGACTGCCCCTTACAACTCACGCTGCCCTCCCTCACCGAGCCGGACAGGGACCCTCCTCACCGAAGGACCAAAAGGAGTTACTGTTACATCAAAGGGGGCAGTGACCTACGACCAACTACCAGTGCGCCCACTAATCAGCCGCTGAACGCAGTGCCTTCCTACCCCGCTGCGCCCTACAGACGCCGCAGCCCGCCACCAACTAACCGAAACACGCCTCCACTCCCCCGTAAATCCTGTCTATAAAGAAACCCATACCCTCTTCATTAAGGTGAACGCCGTCCCGTCTAAAAAGATGTGGTGCCTCTACCCCTAACCCCGGGTGGTCTATGACTATGCCTCCCATGGACCGTACTATTTTTCGGATGGCACTATTTAGCTTCCTAACCATAGCCGTCATCTTTTTTATAGGAATGGCTGTCCTCCATACTAAACGGGGAATGAGTGCTGACCAACCAATAGTGATGTCTGGCCACGCCTCATGTATTTGACGTAGGTCCTCTCTGATTTTAACGATGAGATCTAATGATTTACCCTTACCTAAATCGTTACCTCCCGCATGTACAACCAGAACGTCCGGTGGGCCTTGTTGTTTTATGAGCCTAGTCAACCACGGAATAAGGTCCTGCCAGCCTAAACCTCTTTTACCCCACCATCTAATCACCGTGCCGCAATTATCCGAGATACTTTTTGACCTGGGGTGGCCAGCGGCCCAAAAAACAAACGAATGACCGATGATCCACACCGTCTTAGTTCTAACACCATCACCTGAAATCAGAGAACCCATGTTAGCATGAAATCATTGAATTGGGCAGACAGACAGGCGTGGTATACAGGTATAAGAAGGATAAGTGCTTGTTAACAGAAAAACGTAACACGAAGGGGGGTAAGGGAAGGTAGACACAAACAGGGAGCAGACCACCCAGGCGAAGGTAAACAACACCCGGAAAAACCCCGGCTGCACACCACTAATCAGGACTTACGCCCAGGGAAACCCGGGTGAAAATCCCTTCGCGCCCCCGCGTTAAAGCGGCGAGCGGAAAAGCCCAGGGTAGCCCACCAAGTGGAGGGGAAGATGGGATGGGTAAGGGAAGTGGGATGGGATGGTTTGAAGGCTCAGACGAGAAGGAAAGTGTGAAAAGAAAAACTGCAAATCACAATAAATTGTTAAACAACACAACATTCAATCAATAACTTTGTCAATTCTCACATAAGACTGGTAAGCCGTGGACTTCCAGCGGCCCAAAGCTTTTATAGCTTCGTTAGAAGATCCAGCCAAAGCGGCAGATGTAGCTGCCCCGATCCTAAATGAGTGAGTCCCGTATAAGGTGCTGTTTAAATTAAGCGACTGTAAGGTCCGCTTTAAAATGGCCGCAAATTGATATTTAGTCAGAGGAATGCTATTACTGTGACACAGAAACAAGTTGGCCTGGGGTCTCCTGCTCATAAACTGTGACGCCAGCCTAAACGGGCAGATATGCTGAAGCTGTTGAGGAGCTAACTGCACCCACGATCCCTTCCCGCTCTGATCAGTCTTAGATCTAACTATTTTGCAGGCAAAGGTCCCTTCGCCCAGACTGACATGTTCTGCTCTCAACCCAGACTCTTGATGCCCTCTGGACCTAGCTACCAGCTCCGAAATGCGAAAAGCCCCAAAAAAGGCCATGGAAAAAGCCAAACTAAATAAAAGCTTCTCGTATTCGTCCGAGGTAACCAAACCCACTCTCCGTATCAAATCCTCCAAGATGTTAAGGGTAATTGGTAAACGGGCATCGCTATGAGAAGGACGGATTCTCCCCCAACCCTTCAAGGCCTTATTAATTAAAAATTGTTTGGTAACGTCCGGGTAACCCTGCAGCTTGGCCATAAATGATATACCAGCCAGGGTAGATGCCATAGAGGTCTTAGAATCACCTTCGGAATATCTGTCCCACATAAAGGCTAGCATAGCATCTCTCTGACCTGCCTCGGATTGGTCTTTCTGCCTGCTGAACAACGACCACCGTCTCCATGACGCCTGATAGGATCTCAGGGTGGAGGGAGCTACCGCTTGTTCCGCGAGGCCTCTTATGCCGGCTTGATGATCTGCCAAACACAAGGGGGACACGGGGTACCAACACGGTCTGCGTGAGGAGCAAGGCTGCGAAACCTGTCCCAGTGGAATCGGGACAACGCATCTGCTAGGCTATTCTGCACCCCCGGAACATGCCTCGCCCTGAATGAAATGTCATTCTGCAAACAGCGCAACACTAGGTGCCGCAAGAGCAATATTGCCTGGTAGGCCGATGCACTCTGCTTGTTGATGGACTGGACCACCCCCAAATTGTCACACCAAAAAACTATGTGCCTACCCCGCAAAACGGGTGCCCATAATTCAATTGCCACCACAATCGGGAATAATTCAAGAACCAACAAGTTCCTAGTGGTCCCATCCCTGTGCCAATCATCGGGCCAGCTATCTGCACACCAGTGTCCATCCAGATAAGCCCCAAAGCCGGATGCCCCAGCAGCGTCTGTGAACAAGTTAATTTCCCCGTTTGTTACTGGAGGTGACGGCCAAATACGCTTGCCATTAAAACCCCTAAGAAAAATGAGCCATATCTGAAGATCCTCCCTAACCACCTTGGATAGTTGTATGACTGCATGTGGCCTACTCCTACCTGCTGTGGCTCTTTGGAGCTTCCTACAGAAAACCCTCCCCATGGGTATTACACGGCAGGCAAAGTTGAACCGCCCTAACAGGGACTGTATCGACCTCAGGGTACTAACGTTTGCCCCTAGCACTTCTGTGATAGCCTCATACATCTTTGTAACCTTGTCTGCTGGAAGCCTGCATATCCCTGCTAGCGTGTCAATCTCGATCCCGAGGAATGAGAGACATGTAATTGGGTCCTCCGTCTTGTCTGCTGCGATGGGAACGCCTAAAACCCTAAACAAGGCCTCCGTGGAAAAAAGCGTATCTCGACAAACCGTGGTACCAGGCGGCCCGATAACCAGGAAGTCGTCAAGATAATGCGCGATCCACCGACACCCTGTCCCGGCCTGAATGCACCAATGCAAGAAACCGCTAAATTTCTCGAACAGTGCGCATGAGATCGAACAACCCATGGGCAGGCAGCGATCGATGTAGTATTCACCACGATGCCGGAAACCCATGAATTGATACGACTCAGGGTGAAGGGGCAGCAATCTGAACGCCGATTCGATATCCACTTTGGCCAACAAGGAGCCCCTGCCGCATTCCTGGACCAGCGCTAGGGCCGATTCGAATGACTGATAACTGACAGAACTGAGATTAACGTCAATTGCGTCATTCACGGATTTACCGGCAGGATGAGACAAGTGCTGGATCAATCTAAACTTTCCTACCGCTTTTTTGGGAACTACCCCTACTGGGGACAAAATCAGATTGGGAATAGGAGGAAGTCGGAACGGGCCAATCATGCGACCCAAACCAACCTCCTTCCCTATTTTTTCGTCTAATACTTCTGGGAAAGCGAGCGCCGATTTCAGATTAACCGGAGCTGCCGAGGAAACGCTACCTTGGACCGGGAGTTTAAAGCCAAAATGAAAGCCGTCATGGAGAAGGGACCCAGTCACCTTATCATCAAACCACCCCAGCCACTTATCCAGCTCAACCAAATCAATTGGCGACGGCCCCTTGACTCGGCAGAGCTGAGCCAGAGCCTCTTCCCCGTCCCCCACTTCCACGGGACTTTGCGCATTCGTTGGCAGGGTGATGGCCGTTACATGACGTGCAAATGTGTCTTAATCTGCAGGCTGAGCCTCTTTGACAGGCCCCTGCATTGAAGTCATAACACCTTCATTTTGGGGGGAGGACATTCTGCGTCCTCCCCGGCCCTTGAAACCGCCTGACAGAGCTACCCTCTGCAGACTGACTGCTGGGCCTCATTAACTCCAGCCAGGTGTCAATGTCTTTCGATCCCAGAGGAAGTCTCTCACGCCCACTCATCCGTTTCCTGAAAAGCTCGTCATATGCCCTCCAAATTACCGGGCCGTCCTTTACGTACATCCCACTAATAAGGTGCATATACCTCCATACCTCCGCTTGTTCGCTGGGACGGGTCTCTACATATATTGTAGCGAAAATGGAGAAGGCATTAACCCATCTAGAGAAGGATCTGTATTTCTCCTCCCCCATTCCCGACCTCTCACAGGCGGCCGCCAGCGCCTTCCTATCTTCCCCGGTTAACGCGTACATATCCACGTACTTGCCCCTCCTAATTCTATCACGTACGCTAGGCCTTATGCCGTGTGTAATTTCCAGGGATTCTACCTGCCCCAATTCGCTACGAGCCGCTGGTTGGTCTGTGTCTCCTGATTGGGGTGTGTGCTTACTCCGTTTTCCTAACAATTCTGTTTCTAACAACTTAATTAATTTTCTGGGCCTGTCCCCCGAGCCGGAGGACCCACTGCTGGTAGATAAGACAGGTGATGCCAACAAGTGTGATTTATGTGTGTTAACGGAAATGGACTCACCGACAGGAGCGGTATTCCCAGCACCGACAGACGTCTCCCCGAGTGCAGTTGCCGCGACCTGTCCACCAGCCGTGTCCCGGACCGCATCCTCCCTGGACCCTGCCGACCTCATATCACGAGACTCGGACCCCGAACGATCGTTCCGACCGACCCTCGACTCCGGATTTGTAACAGTAGTCTCTGAAACGGGAAGGGGAACAGTCAGCTGAGATCTGGGCAAATAGTCCAAGCGCCGCCGCGCCGCGTTGATGTCTCTATCTACGTTACACGGGTTGAAAGCCGCTAAATGGTCAGGGCTAGGGAACGTAGAAAATTCCTCCCGCATCCGATCGCTAAACCCGGAGGTAGCCCGCCCCCCTAGGGGGAGAGGCCCTGGACTTAAATTACCGCCGCTGGAGTGGTGATAATCGACTATAATGTTATCAGTCCTGACCCCGTGACCCCTATGGGTGAACCCACCCGCCACGATCCCCGGGGAAGAGACCCTTCGTGACGTGTATGGGCGAGACGCTGGAGGTGACAGGCGTTGCCGGCGTGAAGAGGGCCATACAGGCGCCTCGGACCGGTCACTGAAATCCATTGAGGCCCTGGCAGGAAGTGTGTCCCACCCACCCGCATGGTGCTGGAATTCCCCGTGACCCGAGGTATGTCCTTGTGACCTGCTGAACTCTTGACCTCTGCCATGTTGTGACCCCCATGCTGATCCACCACTACTATGGGGCAGGAATGGGCTGGGAGGGAAATGCAATTGGTGGGGTGCTGGAGGGTTATGACCTCGTGACCTGAAGCCGTGGGCTGCCACGGGAGGGGTGATGGGACATAATCTGAACTGGGAATGGCTCCTATCCTCAACAGGGCTGGTTGAAAGGACACCTAATGTGTTAGCCTGGGGAGGGGGGGTGACGGCTACTTGCTGGGACCGCTGAGGCTGCCCGCTAAGCTCCCTGACAGAAACGCTGGCTGCCCCTGCAGCCATGTCATATAGATTGGCTGCGCTGCTGGATCCGGCCGGGCGCGATGGAGCGCGCGTTCTGCGCATGCGCGAACCGGCCGGGGGGAGAGGGGAGGGGGCGCCGCTGCGCCTAGTGGCGCGAAATGCTGGGGAGTGCCCGGGAGAGGATCCCAGGGGGGGCCGTGCATTATCGCCGCTTAGCGGCATGTCTGGAGTGAGGGCTGGGGTTTGGAGGGCAGAGGCTGAGGCTGAGGCTGTAAGATGGCGGCGGGAGGGGGTGGGAGAGGGGGACCTGAGGCGTGCCGGGCGAGGAGCATTTCTCTTGGGACGGGGCATTATGCTGGTGGCTGGAGGGAAAGAAACTAATGGCAAACGAAGGGAGGGGGTGACGGCGGGAACGGTAAATGAGGGGCTGAAGGAAGAGGGGGGGGGGGGCAGGCCGAATGAGAGGCAGGTAAAGACAAGGGGAGAAGAAGAAGGCTGGTTTTAAAATAATAACGGGAGGGGGAACGTTAAAGGCAAATGGAAATGGGCAAAAGGATACAATAAAACAAAGAATAAACCACAAAATGGGACTTATCCGTTTTCCTCGCTGCTGGGTATCCCTCTGGATCTCGTGCTGCAAGTGAAGTAAAGCAGGAAGTACATCCTGCTATATTCTATCAAGGTCCCTCCCACATGGACCCCCATTGGTCGGTCCCCACCCCATGTTAAAACACACCAGGTCATCATTCAGCTTGTTACAAACCCTGTCGCCCTTTAAGTGCGTTCGTCCTAATAGCCTCACTTGTCAAAGTATTAATACTACGTTGATGTACTTTTGAAATTGGAGAGCTACTTTTTACTAAAAGTACATCTCCCTTATATAATTAAGTATAATGCAGACCTGCTCAAAAACTTAGTATAATTAAAGAAGTCTTATGCCATAAATGATGATGATGAGAGCTGCTTATGTGAATGTCTATAGTGGTTTTCTCTACCAGTGTCACTGTATTAGACAACTGTTATCAAACTTAGCAATAATGATGCATTAATCTGCCAATCAAGTGTGAAAGCTGGCTATGTGTATAGGCATAGTAAACACATATCATCATCATCCTCATTATCATTTATTTATATAGTGTCACTAATAGCGCAGCGCTGTACAGAGAACCCATTCACATCAGTCCCTACCCTATTGGAGCTTACAGTCTAAATTCCCTAATATAGACACACACTCACACACAGACAGAGAGGGAGAGACTAGGGTCAATTTTGATAGCAGCCAATTAACCTAACAGTATGTTTTTTGGAGTGTGGGAGGAAACCACAGCACCCGGAGGAAACCCACGCAAACACAGGGAGAACATACAAACTTCACACAGATAAGGCCATTGTTGATATAAGTATTGGCTCTGCTTACCATTGTCCAGTCTAGTACATAACTGTATTAATGCTGTGAAATATTATTACTTTGAATGCCTTAAATATGCAAGAGCGCATTTGGCAAAGTTTATGCTAATAAAAGATATATGCACTTTTCTTGCCTACCCATACTATTTAATAACCACCAAAAATTAAGCAATATGTAAGCACTGCTTCCAGTTGAAATCAGTCTGTCTGTCTATCTATCTATCTATCTTTCTATCTATCTATCTTTCTATCTTTCTATCTATCTATCCGTCTGTCTATCTTTAAAACTGAAAGACATCCATTAAACATACACAATGACAGCATATTTAGTGTGTAATTGATGCTAAAACACAATTCTCACTCTCCTAATATAGCTGATTTTTGACAATGAACTGCATTTTTCATGTGAAGCATTTGATGTCATAAAGATGTAAACCTCACAAAGCAATTCTGTCACTGGTCAGTTTGCTTGACAGACATCTGACTTTAAGGTACTAGCCAATGGAAACATGGTGACATGTAAATATGAAAGCACATTAGGACAAAATATGCAATAAGATAGAGGCAAAGGGAGATGGCTGCTGGGAATGTATTTCATTTATCCCAGAAAATCTTTAAATCTAAGTATTAATACTACGTTGATGTACTTTTGAAATTGGAGAGCTACTTTTTACTAAAAGTACATCTCCCTTATATAATTAAGTATAATGCAGACCTGCTCAAAAACTTAGTATAATTAAAGAAGTCTTATGCCATAAATGATGATGATGAGAGCTGCTTATGTGAATGTCTATAGTGGTTTTCTCTACCAGTGTCACTGTATTAGACAACTGTTATTAAACTTAGCAATAATGATGCATTAATCTGCCAATCAAGTGTGAAAGCTGGCTATGTGTATAGGCATAGTAAACACATATCATCATCATCCTCATTATCATTTATTTATATAGTGTCACTAATAGCGCAGCGCTGTACAGAGAACCCATTCACATCAGTCCCTACCCTATTGGAGCTTACAGTCTAAATTCCCTAATATAGACACACACTCACACACAGACAGAGAGGGAGAGACTAGGGTCAATTTTGATAGCAGCCAATTAACCTAACAGTATGTTTTTTGGAGTGTGGGAGGAAACCACAGCACCCGGAGGAAACCCACGCAAACACAGGGAGAACATACAAACTTCACACAGATAAGGCCATTGTTGATATAAGTACTGGCTCTGCTTACCATTGTCCAGTCTAGTACATAACTGTATTAATGCTGTGAAATATTATTACTTTGAATGCCTTAAATATGCAAGAGCGCATTTGGGTAAGTTTATGCTAATAAAAGATATATGTACTTTTCTTGCCTACCCATACTATTTAATAACCACCAAAAATTAAGCAATATGTAAGCACTGCTTCCAGTTGAAATCAGTCTGTCTGTCTGTCTATCTATCTATCTATCTATCTATCTTTCTATCTATCTATCTTTCTATCTTTCTATCTATCTATCCGTCTGTCTATCTTTAAAACTGAAAGACATCCATTAAACATACACAATGACAGCATATTTAGTGTGTAAATGATGCTAAAACACAATTCTCACTCTCCTAATATAGCTGATTTTTGACAATGAACTGCATTTTTCATGTGAAGCATTTGATGTCATAAAGATGTAAACCTCACAAAGCAATTCTGTCACTGGTCAGTTTGCTTGACAGACATCTGACTTTAAGGTACTAGCCAATGGAAACATGGTGACATGTAAATATGAAAGCACATTAGGACAAAATATGCAATAAGATAGAGGCAAAGGGAGATGGCTGCTGGGAATGTATTTCATTTATCCCAGAAAATCTTTAAATCTAAGTATTAATACTACGTTGATGTACTTTTGAAATTGGAGAGCTACTTTTTACTAAAAGTACATCTCCCTTATATAATTAAGTATAATGCAGACCTGCTCAAAAACTTAGTATAATTAAAGAAGTCTTATGCCATAAATGATGATGATGAGAGCTGCTTATGTGAATGTCTATAGTGGTTTTCTCTACCAGTGTCACTGTATTAGACAACTGTTATCAAACTTAGCAATAATGATGCATTAATCTGCCAATCAAGTGTGAAAGCTGGCTATGTGTATAGGCATAGTAAACACATATCATCATCATCCTCATTATCATTTATTTATATAGTGTCACTAATAGCGCAGCGCTGTACAGAGAACCCATTCACATCAGTCCCTACCCTATTGGAGCTTACAGTCTAAATTCCCTAATATAGACACACACTCACACACAGACAGAGAGGGAGAGACTAGGGTCAATTTTGATAGCAGCCAATTAACCTAACAGTATGTTTTTTGGAGTGTGGGAGGAAACCACAGCACCCGGAGGAAACCCACGCAAACACAGGGAGAACATACAAACTTCACACAGATAAGGCCATTGTTGATATAAGTACTGGCTCTGCTTACCATTGTCCAGTCTAGTACATAACTGTATTAATGCTGTGAAATATTATTACTTTGAATGCCTTAAATATGCAAGAGCGCATTTGGGTAAGTTTATGCTAATAAAAGATATATGCACTTTTCTTGCCTACCCATACTATTTAATAACCACCAAAAATTAAGCAATATGTAAGCACTGCTTCCAGTTGAAATCAGTCTGTCTGTCTGTCTATCTATCTATCTATCTATCTATCTTTCTATCTTTCTATCTATCTATCCGTCTGTCTATCTTTAAAACTGAAAGACATCCATTAAACATACACAATGACAGCATATTTAGTGTGTAATTGATGCTAAAACACAATTCTCACTCTCCTAATATAGCTGATTTTTGACAATGAACTGCATTTTTCATGTGAAGCATTTGATGTCATAAAGATGTAAACCTCACAAAGCAATTCTGTCACTGGTCAGTTTGCTTGACAGACATCTGACTTTAAGGTACTAGCCAATGGAAACATGGTGACATGTAAATATGAAAGCACATTAGGACAAAATATGCAATAAGATAGAGGCAAAGGGAGATGGCTGCTGGGAATGTATTTCATTTATCCCAGAAAATCTTTAAATCTAAGTATTAATACTACGTTGATGTACTTTTGAAATTGGAGAGCTACTTTTTACTAAAAGTACATCTCCCTTATATAATTAAATATAATGCAGACCTGCTCAAAAACTTAGTATAATTAAAGAAGTCTTATGCAATAAATGATGATGATGAGAGCTGCTTATGTGAATGTCTATAGTGGTTTTCTCTACCAGTGTCACTGTATTAGACAACTGTTATCAAACTTAGCAATAATGATGCATTAATCTGCCAATCAAGTGTGAAAGCTGGCTATGTGTATAGGCATAGTAAACACATATCATCATCATCCTCATTATCATTTATTTATATAGTGTCACTAATAGCGCAGCGCTGTACAGAGAACCCATTCACATCAGTCCCTACCCTATTGGAGCTTACAGTCTAAATTCCCTAATATAGACACACACTCACACACAGACAGAGAGGGAGAGACTAGGGTCAATTTTGATAGCAGCCAATTAACCTAACAGTATGTTTTTTGGAGTGTGGGAGGAAACCACAGCACCCGGAGGAAACCCACGCAAACACAGGGAGAACATACAAACTTCACACAGATAAGGCCATTGTTGATATAAGTATTGGCTCTGCTTACCATTGTCCAGTCTAGTACATAACTGTATTAATGCTGTGAAATATTATTACTTTGAATGCCTTAAATATGCAAGAGCGCATTTGGGTAAGTTTATGCTAATAAAAGATATATGCACTTTTCTTGCCTACCCATACTATTTAATAACCACCAAAAATTAAGCAATATGTAAGCACTGCTTCCAGTTGAAATCAGTCTGTCTGTCTATCTATCTATCTATCTATCTATCTTTCTATCTATCTATCCGTCTGTCTATCTTTAAAACTGAAAGACATCCATTAAACATACACAATGACAGCATATTTAGTGTGTAATTGATGCTAAAACACAATTCTCACTCTCCTAATATAGCTGATTTTTGACAATGAACTGCATTTTTCATGTGAAGCATTTGATGTCATAAAGATGTAAACCTCACAAAGCAATTCTGTCACTGGTCAGTTTGCTTGACGGACATCTGACTTTAAGGTACTAGCCAATGGAAACATGGTGACATGTAAATATGAAAGCACATTAGGACAAAATATGCAATAAGATAGAGGCAAAGGGAGATGGCTGCTGGGAATGTATTTCATTTATCCCAGAAAATCTTTAAATCTAAGTATTAATACTACGTTGATGTACTTTTGAAATTGGAGAGCTACTTTTTACTAAAAGTACATCTCCCTTATATAATTAAGTATAATGCAGACCTGCTCAAAAACTTAGTATAATTAAAGAAGTCTTATGCCATAAATGATGATGATGAGAGCTGCTTATGTGAATGTCTATAGTGGTTTTCTCTACCAGTGTCACTGTATTAGACAACTGTTATCAAACTTAGCAATAATGATGCATTAATCTGCCAATCAAGTGTGAAAGCTGGCTATGTGTATAGGCATAGTAAACACATATCATCATCATCCTCATTATCATTTATTTATATAGTGTCACTAATAGCGCAGCGCTGTACAGAGAACCCATTCACATCAGTCCCTACCCTATTGGAGCTTACAGTCTAAATTCCCTAATATAGACACACACTCACACACAGACAGAGAGGGAGAGACTAGGGTCAATTTTGATAGCTGCCAATTAACCTAACAGTATGTTTTTTGGAGTGTGGGAGGAAACCACAGCACCCGGAGGAAACCCACGCAAACACAGGGAGAACATACAAACTTCACACAGATAAGGCCATTGTTGATATAAGTACTGGCTCTGCTTACCATTGTCCAGTCTAGTACATAACTGTATTAATGCTGTGAAATATTATTACTTTGAATGCCTTAAATATGCAAGAGCGCATTTGGGTAAGTTTATGCTAATAAAAGATATATGCACTTTTCTTGCCTACCCATACTATTTAATAACCACCAAAAATTAAGCAATATGTAAGCACTGCTTCCAGTTGAAATCAGTCTGTCTGTCTGTCTGTCTGTCTGTCTGTCTGTCTGTCTATCTATCTTTCTATCTATCCGTCTGTCTATCTTTAAAACTGAAAGACATCCATTAAACATACACAATGACAGCATATTTAGTGTGTAATTGATGCTAAAACACAATTCTCACTCTCCTAATATAGCTGATTTTTGACAATGAACTGCATTTTTCATGTGAAGCATTTGATGTCATAAAGATGTAAACCTCACAAAGCAATTCTGTCACTGGTCAGTTTGCTTGACAGACATCTGACTTTAAGGTACTAGCCAATGGAAACATGGTGACATGTAAATATGAAAGCACATTAGGACAAAATATGCAATAAGATAGAGGCAAAGGGAGATGGCTGCTGGGAATGTATTTCATTTATCCCAGAAAATCTTTAAATCTAAGTATTAATACTACGTTGATGTACTTTTGAAATTGGAGAGCTACTTTTTACTAAAAGTACATCTCCCTTATATAATTAAGTATAATGCAGACCTGCTCAAAAACTTAGTATAATTAAAGAAGTCTTATGCCATAAATGATGATGATGAGAGCTGCTTATGTGAATGTCTATAGTGGTTTTCTCTACCAGTGTCACTGTATTAGACAACTGTTATCAAACTTAGCAATAATGATGCATTAATCTGCCAATCAAGTGTGAAAGCTGGCTATGTGTATAGGCATAGTAAACACATATCATCATCATCCTCATTATCATTTATTTATATAGTGTCACTAATAGCGCAGCGCTGTACAGAGAACCCATTCACATCAGTCCCTACCCTATTGGAGCTTACAGTCTAAATTCCCTAATATAGACACACACTCACACACAGACAGAGAGGGAGAGACTAGGGTCAATTTTGATAGCAGCCAATTAACCTAACAGTATGTTTTTTGGAGTGTGGGAGGAAACCACAGCACCCGGAGGAAACCCACGCAAACACAGGGAGAACATACAAACTTCACACAGATAAAGCCATTGTTGATATAAGTACTGGCTCTGCTTACCATTGTCCAGTCTAGTACATAACTGTATTAATGCTGTGAAATATTATTACTTTGAATGCCTTAAATATGCAAGAGCGCATTTGGGTAAGTTTATGCTAATAAAAGATATATGCACTTTTCTTGCCTACCCATACTATTTAATAACCACCAAAAATTAAGCAATATGTAAGCACTGCTTCCAGTTGAAATCAGTCTGTCTGTCTGTCTGTCTGTCTATCTATCTATCTATCTATCTTTCTATCTATCTATCTTTCTATCTTTCTATCTATCTATCCGTCTGTCTATCTTTAAAACTGAAAGACATCCATTAAACATACACAATGACAGCATATTTAGTGTGTAATTGATGCTAAAACACAATTCTCACTCTCCTAATATAGCTGATTTTTGACAATGAACTGCATTTTTCATGTGAAGCATTTGATGTCAAAGATGTAAACCTCACAAAGCAATTCTGTCACTGGTCAGTTTGCTTGACAGACATCTGACTTTAAGGTACTAGCCAATGGAAACATGGTGACATGTAAATATGAAAGCACATTAGGACAAAATATGCAATAAGATAGAGGCAAAGGGAGATGGCTGCTGGGAATGTATTTCATTTATCCCAGAAAATCTTTAAATCTAAGTATTAATACTACGTTGATGTACTTTTGAAATTGGAGAGCTACTTTTTACTAAAAGTACATCTCCCTTATATAATTAAGTATAATGCAGACCTGCTCAAAAACTTAGTATAATTAAAGAAGTCTTATGCAATAAATGATGATGATGAGAGCTGCTTATGTGAATGTCTATAGTGGTTTTCTCTACCAGTGTCATTGTATTAGACAACTGTTATCAAACTTAGCAATAATGATGCATTAATCTGCCAATCAAGTGTGAAAGCTGGCTATGTGTATAGGCATAGTAAACACATATCATCATCATCCTCATTATCATTTATTTATATAGTGTCACTAATAGCGCAGCGCTGTACAGAGAACCCATTCACATCAGTCCCTACCCTATTGGAGCTTACAGTCTAAATTCCCTAATATAGACACACACTCACACACAGACAGAGAGGGAGAGACTAGGGTCAATTTTGATAGCAGCCAATTAACCTAACAGTATGTTTTTTGGAGTGTGGGAGGAAACCACAGCACCCGGAGGAAACCCACGCAAACACAGGGAGAACATACAAACTTCACACAGATAAGGCCATTGTTGATATAAGTACTGGCTCTGCTTACCATTGTCCAGTCTAGTACATAACTGTATTAATGCTGTGAAATATTATTACTTTGAATGCCTTAAATATGCAAGAGCGCATTTGGGTAAGTTTATGCTAATAAAAGATATATGCACTTTTCTTGCCTACCCATACTATTTAATAACCACCAAAAATTAAGCAATATGTAAGCACTGCTTCCAGTTGAAATCAGTCTGTCTGTCTATCTATCTATCTTTCTATCTATCTATCTTTCTATCTTTCTATCTATCTATCCGTCTGTCTATCTTTAAAACTGAAAGACATCCATTAAACATACACAATGACAGCATATTTAGTGTGTAAAATTGATGCTAAAACACAATTCTCACTCTCCTAATATAGCTGATTTTTGACAATGAACTGCATTTTTCATGTGAAGCATTTGATGTCATAAAGATGTAAACCTCACAAAGCAATTCTGTCACTGGTCAGTTTGCTTGACAGACATCTGACTTTAAGGTACTAGCCAATGGAAACATGGTGACATGTAAATATGAAAGCACATTAGGACAAAATATGCAATAAGATAGAGGCAAAGGGAGATGGCTGCTGGGAATGTATTTCATTTATCCCAGAAAATCTTTAAATCTAAGTATTAATACTACGTTGATGTACTTTTGAAATTGGAGAGCTACTTTTTACTAAAAGTACATCTCCCTTATATAATTAAGTATAATGCAGACCTGCTCAAAAACTTAGTATAATTAAAGAAGTCTTATGCAATAAATGATGATGATGAGAGCTGCTTATGTGAATGTCTATAGTGGTTTTCTCTACCAGTGTCATTGTATTAGACAACTGTTATCAAACTTAGCAATAATGATGCATTAATCTGCCAATCAAGTGTGAAAGCTGGCTATGTGTATAGGCATAGTAAACACATATCATCATCATCCTCATTATCATTTATTTATATAGTGTCACTAATAGCGCAGCGCTGTACAGAGAACCCATTCACATCAGTCCCTACCCTATTGGAGCTTACAGTCTAAATTCCCTAATATAGACACACACTCACACACAGACAGAGAGGGAGAGACTAGGGTCAATTTTGATAGCAGCCAATTAACCTAACAGTATGTTTTTTGGAGTGTGGGAGGAAACCACAGCACCCGGAGGAAACCCACGCAAACACAGGGAGAACATACAAACTTCACACAGATAAGGCCATTGTTGATATAAGTACTGGCTCTGCTTACCATTGTCCAGTCTAGTACATAACTGTATTAATGCTGTGAAATATTATTACTTTGAATGCCTTAAATATGCAAGAGCGCATTTGGGTAAGTTTATGCTAATAAAAGATATATGCACTTTTCTTGCCTACCCATACTATTTAATAACCACCAAAAATTAAGCAATATGTAAGCACTGCTTCCAGTTGAAATCAGTCTGTCTGTCTATCTATCTATCTTTCTATCTATCTATCTTTCTATCTTTCTATCTATCTATCCGTCTGTCTATCTTTAAAACTGAAAGACATCCATTAAACATACACAATGACAGCATATTTAGTGTGTAAAATTGATGCTAAAACACAATTCTCACTCTCCTAATATAGCTGATTTTTGACAATGAACTGCATTTTTCATGTGAAGCATTTGATGTCATAAAGATGTAAACCTCACAAAGCAATTCTGTCACTGGTCAGTTTGCTTGACAGACATCTGACTTTAAGGTACTAGCCAATGGAAACATGGTGACATGTAAATATGAAAGCACATTAGGACAAAATATGCAATAAGATAGAGGCAAAGGGAGATGGCTGCTGGGAATGTATTTCATTTATCCCAGAAAATCTTTAAATCTAAGTATTAATACTACGTTGATGTACTTTTGAAATTGGAGAGCTACTTTTTACTAAAAGTACATCTCCCTTATATAATTAAGTATAATGCAGACCTGCTCAAAAACTTAGTATAATTAAAGAAGTCTTATGCAATAAATGATGATGATGAGAGCTGCTTATGTGAATGTCTATAGTGGTTTTCTCTACCAGTGTCATTGTATTAGACAACTGTTATCAAACTTAGCAATAATGATGCATTAATCTGCCAATCAAGTGTGAAAGCTGGCTATGTGTATAGGCATAGTAAACACATATCATCATCATCCTCATTATCATTTATTTATATAGTGTCACTAATAGCGCAGCGCTGTACAGAGAACCCATTCACATCAGTCCCTACCCTATTGGAGCTTACAGTCTAAATTCCCTAATATAGACACACACTCACACACAGACAGAGAGGGAGAGACTAGGGTCAATTTTGATAGCAGCCAATTAACCTAACAGTATGTTTTTTGGAGTGTGGGAGGAAACCACAGCACCCGGAGGAAACCCACGCAAACACAGGGAGAACATACAAACTTCACACAGATAAGGCCATTGTTGATATAAGTACTGGCTCTGCTTACCATTGTCCAGTCTAGTACATAACTGTATTAATGCTGTGAAATATTATTACTTTGAATGCCTTAAATATGCAAGAGCGCATTTGGGTAAGTTTATGCTAATAAAAGATATATGCACTTTTCTTGCCTACCCATACTATTTAATAACCACCAAAAATTAAGCAATATGTAAGCACTGCTTCCAGTTGAAATCAGTCTGTCTGTCTGTCTGTCTGTCTGTCTGTCTGTCTGTCTGTCTGTCTGTCTGTCTGTCTGTCTGTCTGTCTGTCTATCTGTCTATCTATCTATCTATCTTTCTATCTATCTATCTTTCTATCTTTCTATCTATCTATCCGTCTGTCTATCTTTAAAACTGAAAGACATCCATTAAACATACACAATGACAGCATATTTAGTGTGTAATTGATGCTAAAACACAATTCTCACTCTCCTAATATAGCTGATTTTTGACAATGAACTGCATTTTTCATGTGAAGCATTTGATGTCAAAGATGTAAACCTCACAAAGCAATTCTGTCACTGGTCAGTTTGCTTGACAGACATCTGACTTTAAGGTACTAGCCAATGGAAACATGGTGACATGTAAATATGAAAGCACATTAGGACAAAATATGCAATAAGATAGAGGCAAAGGGAGATGGCTGCTGGGAATGTATTTCATTTATCCCAGAAAATCTTTAAATCTAAGTATTAATACTACGTTGATGTACTTTTGAAATTGGAGAGCTACTTTTTACTAAAAGTACATCTCCCTTATATAATTAAGTATAATGCAGACCTGCTCAAAAACTTAGTATAATTAAAGAAGTCTTATGCCATAAATGATGATGATGAGAGCTGCTTATGTGAATGTCTATAGTGGTTTTCTCTACCAGTGTCACTGTATTAGACAACTGTTATCAAACTTAGCAATAATGATGCATTAATCTGCCAATCAAGTGTGAAAGCTGGCTATGTGTATAGGCATAGTAAACACATATCATCATCATCCTCATTATCATTTATTTATATAGTGTCACTAATAGCGCAGCGCTGTACAGAGAACCCATTCACATCAGTCCCTACCCTATTGGAGCTTACAGTCTAAATTCCCTAATATAGACACACACTCACACACAGACAGAGAGGGAGAGACTAGGGTCAATTTTGATAGCTGCCAATTAACCTAACAGTATGTTTTTTGGAGTGTGGGAGGAAACCACAGCACCCGGAGGAAACCCACGCAAACACAGGGAGAACATACAAACTTCACACAGATAAGGCCATTGTTGATATAAGTACTGGCTCTGCTTACCATTGTCCAGTCTAGTACATAACTGTATTAATGCTGTGAAATATTATTACTTTGAATGCCTTAAATATGCAAGAGCGCATTTGGGTAAGTTTATGCTAATAAAAGATATATGCACTTTTCTTGCCTACCCATACTATTTAATAACCACCAAAAATTAAGCAATATGTAAGCACTGCTTCCAGTTGAAATCAGTCTGTCTGTCTGTCTGTCTGTCTGTCTGTCTGTCTGTCTGTCTGTCTATCTATCTATCTTTCTATCTTTCTATCTTTCTATCTATCTATCCGTCTGTCTATCTTTAAAACTGAAAGACATCCATTAAACATACACAATGACAGCATATTTAGTCTGTAATTGATGCTAAAACACAATTCTCACTCTCCTAATATAGCTGATTTTTGACAATGAACTGCATTTTTCATGTGAAGCATTTGATGTCATAAAGATGTAAACCTCACAAAGCAATTCTGTCACTGGTCAGTTTGCTTGACAGACATCTGACTTTAAGGTACTAGCCAATGGAAACATGGTGACATGTAAATATGAAAGCACATTAGGACAAAATATGCAATAAGATAGAGGCAAAGGGAGATGGCTGCTGGGAATGTATTTCATTTATCCCAGAAAATCTTTAAATCTAAGTATTAATACTACGTTGATGTACTTTTGAAATTGGAGAGCTACTTTTTACTAAAAGTACATCTCCCTTATATAATTAAGTATAATGCAGACCTGCTCAAAAACTTAGTATAATTAAAGAAGTCTTATGCCATAAATGATGATGATGAGAGCTGCTTATGTGAATGTCTATAGTGGTTTTCTCTACCAGTGTCACTGTATTAGACAACTGTTATCAAACTTAGCAATAATGATGCATTAATCTGCCAATCAAGTGTGAAAGCTGGCTATGTGTATAGGCATAGTAAACACATATCATCATCATCCTCATTATCATTTATTTATATAGTGTCACTAATAGCGCAGCGCTGTACAGAGAACCCATTCACATCAGTCCCTACCCTATTGGAGCTTACAGTCTAAATTCCCTAATATAGACACACACTCACACACAGACAGAGAGGGAGAGACTAGGGTCAATTTTGATAGCAGCCAATTAACCTAACAGTATGTTTTTTGGAGTGTGGGAGGAAACCACAGCACCCGGAGGAAACCCACGCAAACACAGGGAGAACATACAAACTTCACACAGATAAGGCCATTGTTGATATAAGTACTGGCTCTGCTTACCATTGTCCAGTCTAGTACATAACTGTATTAATGCTGTGAAATATTATTACTTTGAATGCCTTAAATATGCAAGAGCGCATTTGGGTAAGTTTATGCTAATAAAAGATATATGCACTTTTCTTGCCTACCCATACTATTTAATAACCACCAAAAATTAAGCAATATGTAAGCACTGCTTCCAGTTGAAATCAGTCTGTCTGTCTGTCTATCTATCTATCTATCTATCTTTCTATCTTTCTATCTATCTATCCGTCTGTCTATCTTTAAAACTGAAAGACATCCATTAAACATACACAATGACAGCATATTTAGTGTGTAATTGATGCTAAAACACAATTCTCACTCTCCTAATATAGCTGATTTTTGACAATGAACTGCATTTTTCATGTGAAGCATTTGATGTCATAAAGATGTAAACCTCACAAAGCAATTCTGTCACTGGTCAGTTTGCTTGACAGACATCTGACTTTAAGGTACTAGCCAATGGAAACATGGTGACATGTAAATATGAAAGCACATTAGGACAAAATATGCAATAAGATAGAGGCAAAGGGAGATGGCTGCTGGGAATGTATTTCATTTATCCCAGAAAATCTTTAAATCTAAGTATTAATACTACGTTGATGTACTTTTGAAATTGGAGAGCTACTTTTTACTAAAAGTACATCTCCCTTATATAATTAAGTATAATGCAGACCTGCTCAAAAACTTAGTATAATTAAAGAAGTCTTATGCCATAAATGATGATGATGAGAGCTGCTTATGTGAATGTCTATAGTGGTTTTCTCTACCAGTGTCACTGTATTAGACAACTGTTATCAAACTTAGCAATAATGATGCATTAATCTGCCAATCAAGTGTGAAAGCTGGCTATGTGTATAGGCATAGTAAACACATATCATCATCATCCTCATTATCATTTATTTATATAGTGTCACTAATAGCGCAGCGCTGTACAGAGAACCCATTCACATCAGTCCCTACCCTATTGGAGCTTACAGTCTAAATTCCCTAATATAGACACACACTCACACACAGACAGAGAGGGAGAGACTAGGGTCAATTTTGATAGCTGCCAATTAACCTAACAGTATGTTTTTTGGAGTGTGGGAGGAAACCACAGCACCCGGAGGAAACCCACGCAAACACAGGGAGAACATACAAACTTCACACAGATAAGGCCATTGTTGATATAAGTACTGGCTCTGCTTACCATTGTCCAGTCTAGTACATAACTGTATTAATGCTGTGAAATATTATTACTTTGAATGCCTTAAATATGCAAGAGCGCATTTGGGTAAGTTTATGCTAATAAAAGATATATGCACTTTTCTTGCCTACCCATACTATTTAATAACCACCAAAAATTAAGCAATATGTAAGCACTGCTTCCAGTTGAAATCAGTCTGTCTGTCTGTCTGTCTGTCTGTCTGTCTGTCTGTCTGTCTGTCTATCTATCTATCTTTCTATCTTTCTATCTTTCTATCTATCTATCCGTCTGTCTATCTTTAAAACTGAAAGACATCCATTAAACATACACAATGACAGCATATTTAGTGTGTAATTGATGCTAAAACACAATTCTCACTCTCCTAATATAGCTGATTTTTGACAATGAACTGCATTTTTCATGTGAAGCATTTGATGTCATAAAGATGTAAACCTCACAAAGCAATTCTGTCACTGGTCAGTTTGCTTGACAGACATCTGACTTTAAGGTACTAGCCAATGGAAACATGGTGACATGTAAATATGAAAGCACATTAGGACAAAATATGCAATAAGATAGAGGCAAAGGGAGATGGCTGCTGGGAATGTATTTCATTTATCCCAGAAAATCTTTAAATCTAAGTATTAATACTACGTTGATGTACTTTTGAAATTGGAGAGCTACTTTTTACTAAAAGTACATCTCCCTTATATAATTAAGTATAATGCAGACCTGCTCAAAAACTTAGTATAATTAAAGAAGTCTTATGCCATAAATGATGATGATGAGAGCTGCTTATGTGAATGTCTATAGTGGTTTTCTCTACCAGTGTCACTGTATTAGACAACTGTTATCAAACTTAGCAATAATGATGCATTAATCTGCCAATCAAGTGTGAAAGCTGGCTATGTGTATAGGCATAGTAAACACATATCATCATCATCCTCATTATCATTTATTTATATAGTGTCACTAATAGCGCAGCGCTGTACAGAGAACCCATTCACATCAGTCCCTACCCTATTGGAGCTTACAGTCTAAATTCCCTAATATAGACACACACTCACACACAGACAGAGAGGGAGAGACTAGGGTCAATTTTGATAGCAGCCAATTAACCTAACAGTATGTTTTTTGGAGTGTGGGAGGAAACCACAGCACCCGGAGGAAACCCACGCAAACACAGGGAGAACATACAAACTTCACACAGATAAAGCCATTGTTGATATAAGTACTGGCTCTGCTTACCATTGTCCAGTCTAGTACATAACTGTATTAATGCTGTGAAATATTATTACTTTGAATGCCTTAAATATGCAAGAGCGCATTTGGGTAAGTTTATGCTAATAAAAGATATATGCACTTTTCTTGCCTACCCATACTATTTAATAACCACCAAAAATTAAGCAATATGTAAGCACTGCTTCCAGTTGAAATCAGTCTGTCTGTCTGTCTGTCTGTCTGTCTGTCTATCTATCTATCTATCTATCTATCTATCTATCTATCTTTCTATCTATCTATCTTTCTATCTTTCTATCTATCTATCCGTCTGTCTATCTTTAAAACTGAAAGACATCCATTAAACATACACAATGACAGCATATTTAGTGTGTAATTGATGCTAAAACACAATTCTCACTCTCCTAATATAGCTGATTTTTGACAATGAACTGCATTTTTCATGTGAAGCATTTGATGTCATAAAGATGTAAACCTCACAAAGCAATTCTGTCACTGGTCAGTTTGCTTGACAGACATCTGACTTTAAGGTACTAGCCAATGGAAACATGGTGACATGTAAATATGAAAGCACATTAGGACAAAATATGCAATAAGATAGAGGCAAAGGGAGATGGCTGCTGGGAATGTATTTCATTTATCCCAGAAAATCTTTAAATCTAAGTATTAATACTACGTTGATGTACTTTTGAAATTGGAGAGCTACTTTTTACTAAAAGTACATCTCCCTTATATAATTAAGTATAATGCAGACCTGCTCAAAAACTTAGTATAGTTAAAGAAGTCTTATGCAATAAATGATGATGATGAGAGCTGCTTATGTGAATGTCTATAGTGGTTTTCTCTACCAGTGTCATTGTATTAGACAACTGTTATCAAACTTAGCAATAATGATGCATTAATCTGCCAATCAAGTGTGAAAGCTGGCTATGTGTATAGGCATAGTAAACACATATCATCATCATCCTCATTATCATTTATTTATATAGTGTCACTAATAGCGCAGCGCTGTACAGAGAACCCATTCACATCAGTCCCTACCCTATTGGAGCTTACAGTCTAAATTCCCTAATATAGACACACACTCACACACAGACAGAGAGGGAGAGACTAGGGTCAATTTTGATAGCAGCCAATTAACCTAACAGTATGTTTTTTGGAGTGTGGGAGGAAACCACAGCACCCGGAGGAAACCCACGCAAACACAGGGAGAACATACAAACTTCACACAGATAAGGCCATTGTTGATATAAGTACTGGCTCTGCTTACCATTGTCCAGTCTAGTACATAACTGTATTAATGCTGTGAAATATTATTACTTTGAATGCCTTAAATATGCAAGAGCGCATTTGGGTAAGTTTATGCTAATAAAAGATATATGCACTTTTCTTGCCTACCCATACTATTTAATAACCACCAAAAATTAAGCAATATGTAAGCACTGCTTCCAGTTGAAATCAGTCTGTCTGTCTGTCTATCTATCTATCTATCTATCTATCTATCTTTCTATCTATCTATCCGTCTGTCTATCTTTAAAACTGAAAGACATCCATTAAACATACACAATGACAGCATATTTAGTGTGTAATTGATGCTAAAACACAATTCTCACTCTCCTAATATAGCTGATTTTTGACAATGAACTGCATTTTTCATGTGAAGCATTTGATGTCAAAGATGTAAACCTCACAAAGCAATTCTGTCACTGGTCAGTTTGCTTGACAGACATCTGACTTTAAGGTACTAGCCAATGGAAACATGGTGACATGTAAATATGAAAGCACATTAGGACAAAATATGCAATAAGATAGAGGCAAAGGGAGATGGCTGCTGGGAATGTATTTCATTTATCCCAGAAAATCTTTAAATCTAAGTATTAATACTACGTTGATGTACTTTTGAAATTGGAGAGCTACTTTTTACTAAAAGTACATCTCCCTTATATAATTAAGTATAATGCAGACCTGCTCAAAAACTTAGTATAATTAAAGAAGTCTTATGCAATAAATGATGATGATGAGAGCTGCTTATGTGAATGTCTATAGTGGTTTTCTCTACCAGTGTCATTGTATTAGACAACTGTTATCAAACTTAGCAATAATGATGCATTAATCTGCCAATCAAGTGTGAAAGCTGGCTATGTGTATAGGCATAGTAAACACATATCATCATCATCCTCATTATCATTTATTTATATAGTGTCACTAATAGCGCAGCGCTGTACAGAGAACCCATTCACATCAGTCCCTACCCTATTGGAGCTTACAGTCTAAATTCCCTAATATAGACACACACTCACACACAGACAGAGAGGGAGAGACTAGGGTCAATTTTGATAGCAGCCAATTAACCTAACAGTATGTTTTTTGGAGTGTGGGAGGAAACCACAGCACCCGGAGGAAACCCACGCAAACACAGGGAGAACATACAAACTTCACACAGATAAGGCCATTGTTGATATAAGTACTGGCTCTGCTTACCATTGTCCAGTCTAGTACATAACTGTATTAATGCTGTGAAATATTATTACTTTGAATGCCTTAAATATGCAAGAGCGCATTTGGGTAAGTTTATGCTAATAAAAGATATATGCACTTTTCTTGCCTACCCATACTATTTAATAACCACCAAAAATTAAGCAATATGTAAGCACTGCTTCCAGTTGAAATCAGTCTGTCTGTCTATCTATCTATCTTTCTATCTATCTATCTTTCTATCTTTCTATCTATCTATCCGTCTGTCTATCTTTAAAACTGAAAGACATCCATTAAACATACACAATGACAGCATATTTAGTGTGTAAAATTGATGCTAAAACACAATTCTCACTCTCCTAATATAGCTGATTTTTGACAATGAACTGCATTTTTCATGTGAAGCATTTGATGTCATAAAGATGTAAACCTCACAAAGCAATTCTGTCACTGGTCAGTTTGCTTGACAGACATCTGACTTTAAGGTACTAGCCAATGGAAACATGGTGACATGTAAATATGAAAGCACATTAGGACAAAATATGCAATAAGATAGAGGCAAAGGGAGATGGCTGCTGGGAATGTATTTCATTTATCCCAGAAAATCTTTAAATCTAAATATTAATACTACGTTGATGTACTTTTGAAATTGGAGAGCTACTTTTTACTAAAAGTACATCTCCCTTATATAATTAAGTATAATGCAGACCTGCTCAAAAACTTAGTATAATTAAAGAAGTCTTATGCAATAAATGATGATGATGAGAGCTGCTTATGTGAATGTCTATAGTGGTTTTCTCTACCAGTGTCATTGTATTAGACAACTGTTATCAAACTTAGCAATAATGATGCATTAATCTGCCAATCAAGTGTGAAAGCTGGCTATGTGTATAGGCATAGTAAACACATATCATCATCATCCTCATTATCATTTATTTATATAGTGTCACTAATAGCGCAGCGCTGTACAGAGAACCCATTCACATCAGTCCCTACCCTATTGGAGCTTACAGTCTAAATTCCCTAATATAGACACACACTCACACACAGACAGAGAGGGAGAGACTAGGGTCAATTTTGATAGCAGCCAATTAACCTAACAGTATGTTTTTTGGAGTGTGGGAGGAAACCACAGCACCCGGAGGAAACCCACGCAAACACAGGGAGAACATACAAACTTCACACAGATAAGGCCATTGTTGATATAAGTACTGGCTCTGCTTACCATTGTCCAGTCTAGTACATAACTGTATTAATGCTGTGAAATATTATTACTTTGAATGCCTTAAATATGCAAGAGCGCATTTGGGTAAGTTTATGCTAATAAAAGATATATGCACTTTTCTTGCCTACCCATACTATTTAATAACCACCAAAAATTAAGCAATATGTAAGCACTGCTTCCAGTTGAAATCAGTCTGTCTGTCTGTCTGTCTATCTATCTATCTATCTATCTATCTATCTATCTATCTATCTATCTATCTTTCTATCTTTCTATCTATCTATCCGTCTGTCTATCTTTAAAACTGAAAGACATCCATTAAACATACACAATGACAGCATATTTAGTGTGTAATTGATGCTAAAACACAATTCTCACTCTCCTAATATAGCTGATTTTTGACAATGAACTGCATTTTTCATGTGAAGCATTTGATGTCATAAAGATGTAAACCTCACAAAGCAATTCTGTCACTGGTCAGTTTGCTTGACAGACATCTGACTTTAAGGTACTAGCCAATGGAAACATGGTGACATGTAAATATGAAAGCACATTAGGACAAAATATGCAATAAGATAGAGGCAAAGGGAGATGGCTGCTGGGAATGTATTTCATTTATCCCAGAAAATCTTTAAATCTAAGTATTAATACTACGTTGATGTACTTTTGAAATTGGAGAGCTACTTTTTACTAAAAGTACATCTCCCTTATATAATTAAGTATAATGCAGACCTGCTCAAAAACTTAGTATAATTAAAGAAGTCTTATGCAATAAATGATGATGATGAGAGCTGCTTATGTGAATGTCTATAGTGGTTTTCTCTACCAGTGTCATTGTATTAGACAACTGTTATCAAACTTAGCAATAATGATGCATTAATCTGCCAATCAAGTGTGAAAGCTGGCTATGTGTATAGGCATAGTAAACACATATCATCATCATCCTCATTATCATTTATTTATATAGTGTCACTAATAGCGCAGCGCTGTACAGAGAACCCATTCACATCAGTCCCTACCCTATTGGAGCTTACAGTCTAAATTCCCTAATATAGACACACACTCACACACAGACAGAGAGGGAGAGACTAGGGTCAATTTTGATAGCAGCCAATTAACCTAACAGTATGTTTTTTGGAGTGTGGGAGGAAACCACAGCACCCGGAGGAAACCCACGCAAACACAGGGAGAACATACAAACTTCACACAGATAAGGCCATTGTTGATATAAGTACTGGCTCTGCTTACCATTGTCCAGTCTAGTACATAACTGTATTAATGCTGTGAAATATTATTACTTTGAATGCCTTAAATATGCAAGAGCACATTTGGGTAAGTTTATGCTAATAAAAGATATATGCACTTTTCTTGCCTACCCATACTATTTAATAACCACCAAAAATTAAGCAATATGTAAGCACTGCTTCCAGTTGAAATCAGTCTGTCTGTCTGTCTGTCTGTCTGTCTGTCTGTCTGTCTGTCTGTCTATCTATCTATCTATCTATCTATCTATCTTTCTATCTTTCTATCTTTCTATCTTTCTATCTATCTATCCATCTGTCTATCTTTAAAACTGAAAGACATCCATTAAACATACACAATGACAGCATATTTAGTGTGTAATTGATGCTAAAACACAATTCTCACTCTCCTAATATAGCTGATTTTTGACAATGAACTGCATTTTTCATGTGAAGCATTTGATGTCAAAGATGTAAACCTCACAAAGCAATTCTGTCACTGGTCAGTTTGCTTGACAGACATCTGACTTTAAGGTACTAGCCAATGGAAACATGGTGACATGTAAATATGAAAGCACATTAGGACAAAATATGCAATAAGATAGAGGCAAAGGGAGATGGCTGCTGGGAATGTATTTCATTTATCCCAGAAAATCTTTAAATCTAAGTATTAATACTACGTTGATGTACTTTTGAAATTGGAGAGCTACTTTTTACTAAAAGTACATCTCCCTTATATAATTAAGTATAATGCAGACCTGCTCAAAAACTTAGTATAATTAAAGAAGTCTTATGCAATAAATGATGATGATGAGAGCTGCTTATGTGAATGTCTATAGTGGTTTTCTCTACCAGTGTCATTGTATTAGACAACTGTTATCAAACTTAGCAATAATGATGCATTAATCTGCCAATCAAGTGTGAAAGCTGGCTATGTGTATAGGCATAGTAAACACATATCATCATCATCCTCATTATCATTTATTTATATAGTGTCACTAATAGCGCAGCGCTGTACAGAGAACCCATTCACATCAGTCCCTACCCTATTGGAGCTTACAGTCTAAATTCCCTAATATAGACACACACTCACACACAGACAGAGAGGGAGAGACTAGGGTCAATTTTGATAGCAGCCAATTAACCTAACAGTATGTTTTTTGGAGTGTGGGAGGAAACCACAGCACCCGGAGGAAACCCACGCAAACACAGGGAGAACATACAAACTTCACACAGATAAGGCCATTGTTGATATAAGTACTGGCTCTGCTTACCATTGTCCAGTCTAGTACATAACTGTATTAATGCTGTGAAATATTATTACTTTGAATGCCTTAAATATGCAAGAGCGCATTTGGGTAAGTTTATGCTAATAAAAGATATATGCACTTTTCTTGCCTACCCATACTATTTAATAACCACCAAAAATTAAGCAATATGTAAGCACTGCTTCCAGTTGAAATCAGTCTGTCTGTCTATCTATCTATCTTTCTATCTATCTATCTTTCTATCTTTCTATCTATCTATCCGTCTGTCTATCTTTAAAACTGAAAGACATCCATTAAACATACACAATGACAGCATATTTAGTGTGTAATTGATGCTATAGCACAATTCTCACTCTCCTAATATAGCTGATTTTTGACAATGAACTGCATTTTTCATGTGAAGCATTTGATGTCATAAAGATGTAAACCTCACAAAGCAATTCTGTCACTGGTCAGTTTGCTTGACAGACATCTGACTTTAAGGTACTAGCCAATGGAAACATGGTGACATGTAAATATGAAAGCACATTAGGACAAAATATGCAATAAGATAGAGGCAAAGGGAGATGGCTGCTGGGAATGTATTTCATTTATCCCAGAAAATCTTTAAATCTAAGTATTAATACTACGTTGATGTACTTTTGCAATTGGAGAGCTACTTTTTACTAAAAGTACATCTCCCTTATATAATTAAGTATAATGCAGACCTGCTCAAAAACTTAGTATAATTAAAGAAGTCTTATGCAATAAATGATGATGATGAGAGCTGCTTATGTGAATGTCTATAGTGGTTTTCTCTACCAGTGTCATTGTATTAGACAACTGTTATCAAACTTAGCAATAATGATGCATTAATCTGCCAATCAAGTGTGAAAGCTGGCTATGTGTATAGGCATAGTAAACACATATCATCATCATCCTCATTATCATTTATTTATATAGTGTCACTAATAGCGCAGCGCTGTACAGAGAACCCATTCACATCAGTCCCTACCCTATTGGAGCTTACAGTCTAAATTCCCTAATATAGACACACACTCACACACAGACAGAGAGGGAGAGACTAGGGTCAATTTTGATAGCAGCCAATTAACCTAACAGTATGTTTTTTGGAGTGTGGGAGGAAACCACAGCACCCGGAGGAAACCCACGCAAACACAGGGAGAACATACAAACTTCACACAGATAAGGCCATTGTTGATATAAGTACTGGCTCTGCTTACCATTGTCCAGTCTAGTACATAACTGTATTAATGCTGTGAAATATTATTACTTTGAATGCCTTAAATATGCAAGAGCGCATTTGGGTAAGTTTATGCTAATAAAAGATATATGCACTTTTCTTGCCTACCCATACTATTTAATAACCACCAAAAATTAAGCAATATGTAAGCACTGCTTCCAGTTGAAATCAGTCTGTCTGTCTATCTATCTATCTTTCTATCTATCTATCTTTCTATCTTTCTATCTATCTATCCGTCTGTCTATCTTTAAAACTGAAAGACATCCATTAAACATACACAATGACAGCATATTTAGTGTGTAAAATTGATGCTAAAACACAATTCTCACTCTCCTAATATAGCTGATTTTTGACAATGAACTGCATTTTTCATGTGAAGCATTTGATGTCATAAAGATGTAAACCTCACAAAGCAATTCTGTCACTGGTCAGTTTGCTTGACAGACATCTGACTTTAAGGTACTAGCCAATGGAAACATGGTGACATGTAAATATGAAAGCACATTAGGACAAAATATGCAATAAGATAGAGGCAAAGGGAGATGGCTGCTGGGAATGTATTTCATTTATCCCAGAAAATCTTTAAATCTAAGTATTAATACTACGTTGATGTACTTTTGAAATTGGAGAGCTACTTTTTACTAAAAGTACATCTCCCTTATATAATTAAGTATAATGCAGACCTGCTCAAAAACTTAGTATAATTAAAGAAGTCTTATGCAATAAATGATGATGATGAGAGCTGCTTATGTGAATGTCTATAGTGGTTTTCTCTACCAGTGTCATTGTATTAGACAACTGTTATCAAACTTAGCAATAATGATGCATTAATCTGCCAATCAAGTGTGAAAGCTGGCTATGTGTATAGGCATAGTAAACACATATCATCATCATCCTCATTATCATTTATTTATATAGTGTCACTAATAGCGCAGCGCTGTACAGAGAACCCATTCACATCAGTCCCTACCCTATTGGAGCTTACAGTCTAAATTCCCTAATATAGACACACACTCACACACAGACAGAGAGGGAGAGACTAGGGTCAATTTTGATAGCAGCCAATTAACCTAACAGTATGTTTTTTGGAGTGTGGGAGGAAACCACAGCACCCGGAGGAAACCCACGCAAACACAGGGAGAACATACAAACTTCACACAGATAAGGCCATTGTTGATATAAGTACTGGCTCTGCTTACCATTGTCCAGTCTAGTACATAACTGTATTAATGCTGTGAAATATTATTACTTTGAATGCCTTAAATATGCAAGAGCACATTTGGGTAAGTTTATGCTAATAAAAGATATATGCACTTTTCTTGCCTACCCATACTATTTAATAACCACCAAAAATTAAGCAATATGTAAGCACTGCTTCCAGTTGAAATCAGTCTGTCTGTCTGTCTGTCTGTCTGTCTGTCTGTCTGTCTGTCTGTCTATCTATCTATCTATCTATCTATCTATCTATCTTTCTATCTTTCTATCTTTCTATCTTTCTATCTATCTATCCATCTGTCTATCTTTAAAACTGAAAGACATCCATTAAACATACACAATGACAGCATATTTAGTGTGTAATTGATGCTAAAACACAATTCTCACTCTCCTAATATAGCTGATTTTTGACAATGAACTGCATTTTTCATGTGAAGCATTTGATGTCAAAGATGTAAACCTCACAAAGCAATTCTGTCACTGGTCAGTTTGCTTGACAGACATCTGACTTTAAGGTACTAGCCAATGGAAACATGGTGACATGTAAATATGAAAGCACATTAGGACAAAATATGCAATAAGATAGAGGCAAAGGGAGATGGCTGCTGGGAATGTATTTCATTTATCCCAGAAAATCTTTAAATCTAAGTATTAATACTACGTTGATGTACTTTTGAAATTGGAGAGCTACTTTTTACTAAAAGTACATCTCCCTTATATAATTAAGTATAATGCAGACCTGCTCAAAAACTTAGTATAATTAAAGAAGTCTTATGCAATAAATGATGATGATGAGAGCTGCTTATGTGAATGTCTATAGTGGTTTTCTCTACCAGTGTCATTGTATTAGACAACTGTTATCAAACTTAGCAATAATGATGCATTAATCTGCCAATCAAGTGTGAAAGCTGGCTATGTGTATAGGCATAGTAAACACATATCATCATCATCCTCATTATCATTTATTTATATAGTGTCACTAATAGCGCAGCGCTGTACAGAGAACCCATTCACATCAGTCCCTACCCTATTGGAGCTTACAGTCTAAATTCCCTAATATAGACACACACTCACACACAGACAGAGAGGGAGAGACTAGGGTCAATTTTGATAGCAGCCAATTAACCTAACAGTATGTTTTTTGGAGTGTGGGAGGAAACCACAGCACCCGGAGGAAACCCACGCAAACACAGGGAGAACATACAAACTTCACACAGATAAGGCCATTGTTGATATAAGTACTGGCTCTGCTTACCATTGTCCAGTCTAGTACATAACTGTATTAATGCTGTGAAATATTATTACTTTGAATGCCTTAAATATGCAAGAGCGCATTTGGGTAAGTTTATGCTAATAAAAGATATATGCACTTTTCTTGCCTACCCATACTATTTAATAACCACCAAAAATTAAGCAATATGTAAGCACTGCTTCCAGTTGAAATCAGTCTGTCTGTCTATCTATCTATCTTTCTATCTATCTATCTTTCTATCTTTCTATCTATCTATCCGTCTGTCTATCTTTAAAACTGAAAGACATCCATTAAACATACACAATGACAGCATATTTAGTGTGTAATTGATGCTATAGCACAATTCTCACTCTCCTAATATAGCTGATTTTTGACAATGAACTGCATTTTTCATGTGAAGCATTTGATGTCATAAAGATGTAAACCTCACAAAGCAATTCTGTCACTGGTCAGTTTGCTTGACAGACATCTGACTTTAAGGTACTAGCCAATGGAAACATGGTGACATGTAAATATGAAAGCACATTAGGACAAAATATGCAATAAGATAGAGGCAAAGGGAGATGGCTGCTGGGAATGTATTTCATTTATCCCAGAAAATCTTTAAATCTAAGTATTAATACTACGTTGATGTACTTTTGCAATTGGAGAGCTACTTTTTACTAAAAGTACATCTCCCTTATATAATTAAGTATAATGCAGACCTGCTCAAAAACTTAGTATAATTAAAGAAGTCTTATGCAATAAATGATGATGATGAGAGCTGCTTATGTGAATGTCTATAGTGGTTTTCTCTACCAGTGTCATTGTATTAGACAACTGTTATCAAACTTAGCAATAATGATGCATTAATCTGCCAATCAAGTGTGAAAGCTGGCTATGTGTATAGGCATAGTAAACACATATCATCATCATCCTCATTATCATTTATTTATATAGTGTCACTAATAGCGCAGCGCTGTACAGAGAACCCATTCACATCAGTCCCTACCCTATTGGAGCTTACAGTCTAAATTCCCTAATATAGACACACACTCACACACAGACAGAGAGGGAGAGACTAGGGTCAATTTTGATAGCAGCCAATTAACCTAACAGTATGTTTTTTGGAGTGTGGGAGGAAACCACAGCACCCGGAGGAAACCCACGCAAACACAGGGAGAACATACAAACTTCACACAGATAAGGCCATTGTTGATATAAGTACTGGCTCTGCTTACCATTGTCCAGTCTAGTACATAACTGTATTAATGCTGTGAAATATTATTACTTTGAATGCCTTAAATATGCAAGAGCGCATTTGGGTAAGTTTATGCTAATAAAAGATATATGCACTTTTCTTGCCTACCCATACTATTTAATAACCACCAAAAATTAAGCAATATGTAAGCACTGCTTCCAGTTGAAATCAGTCTGTCTGTCTATCTATCTATCTTTCTATCTATCTATCTTTCTATCTTTCTATCTATCTATCCGTCTGTCTATCTTTAAAACTGAAAGACATCCATTAAACATACACAATGACAGCATATTTAGTGTGTAAAATTGATGCTAAAACACAATTCTCACTCTCCTAATATAGCTGATTTTTGACAATGAACTGCATTTTTCATGTGAAGCATTTGATGTCATAAAGATGTAAACCTCACAAAGCAATTCTGTCACTGGTCAGTTTGCTTGACAGACATCTGACTTTAAGGTACTAGCCAATGGAAACATGGTGACATGTAAATATGAAAGCACATTAGGACAAAATATGCAATAAGATAGAGGCAAAGGGAGATGGCTGCTGGGAATGTATTTCATTTATCCCAGAAAATCTTTAAATCTAAGTATTAATACTACGTTGATGTACTTTTGAAATTGGAGAGCTACTTTTTACTAAAAGTACATCTCCCTTATATAATTAAGTATAATGCAGACCTGCTCAAAAACTTAGTATAATTAAAGAAGTCTTATGCAATAAATGATGATGATGAGAGCTGCTTATGTGAATGTCTATAGTGGTTTTCTCTACCAGTGTCATTGTATTAGACAACTGTTATCAAACTTAGCAATAATGATGCATTAATCTGCCAATCAAGTGTGAAAGCTGGCTATGTGTATAGGCATAGTAAACACATATCATCATCATCCTCATTATCATTTATTTATATAGTGTCACTAATAGCGCAGCGCTGTACAGAGAACCCATTCACATCAGTCCCTACCCTATTGGAGCTTACAGTCTAAATTCCCTAATATAGACACACACTCACACACAGACAGAGAGGGAGAGACTAGGGTCAATTTTGATAGCAGCCAATTAACCTAACAGTATGTTTTTTGGAGTGTGGGAGGAAACCACAGCACCCGGAGGAAACCCACGCAAACACAGGGAGAACATACAAACTTCACACAGATAAGGCCATTGTTGATATAAGTACTGGCTCTGCTTACCATTGTCCAGTCTAGTACATAACTGTATTAATGCTGTGAAATATTATTACTTTGAATGCCTTAAATATGCAAGAGCACATTTGGGTAAGTTTATGCTAATAAAAGATATATGCACTTTTCTTGCCTACCCATACTATTTAATAACCACCAAAAATTAAGCAATATGTAAGCACTGCTTCCAGTTGAAATCAGTCTGTCTGTCTGTCTGTCTGTCTGTCTGTCTGTCTGTCTGTCTGTCTGTCTGTCTATCTATCTATCTATCTATCTATCTATCTTTCTATCTTTCTATCTATCTATCCGTCTGTCTATCTTTAAAACTGAAAGACATCCATTAAACATACACAATGACAGCATATTTAGTGTGTAATTGATGCTAAAACACAATTCTCACTCTCCTAATATAGCTGATTTTTGACAATGAACTGCATTTTTCATGTGAAGCATTTGATGTCAAAGATGTAAACCTCACAAAGCAATTCTGTCACTGGTCAGTTTGCTTGACAGACATCTGACTTTAAGGTACTAGCCAATGGAAACATGGTGACATGTAAATATGAAAGCACATTAGGACAAAATATGCAATAAGATAGAGGCAAAGGGAGATGGCTGCTGGGAATGTATTTCATTTATCCCAGAAAATCTTTAAATCTAAGTATTAATACTACGTTGATGTACTTTTGAAATTGGAGAGCTACTTTTTACTAAAAGTACATCTCCCTTATATAATTAAGTATAATGCAGACCTGCTCAAAAACTTAGTATAATTAAAGAAGTCTTATGCAATAAATGATGATGATGAGAGCTGCTTATGTGAATGTCTATAGTGGTTTTCTCTACCAGTGTCATTGTATTAGACAACTGTTATCAAACTTAGCAATAATGATGCATTAATCTGCCAATCAAGTGTGAAAGCTGGCTATGTGTATAGGCATAGTAAACACATATCATCATCATCCTCATTATCATTTATTTATATAGTGTCACTAATAGCGCAGCGCTGTACAGAGAACCCATTCACATCAGTCCCTACCCTATTGGAGCTTACAGTCTAAATTCCCTAATATAGACACACACTCACACACAGACAGAGAGGGAGAGACTAGGGTCAATTTTGATAGCAGCCAATTAACCTAACAGTATGTTTTTTGGAGTGTGGGAGGAAACCACAGCACCCGGAGGAAACCCACGCAAACACAGGGAGAACATACAAACTTCACACAGATAAGGCCATTGTTGATATAAGTACTGGCTCTGCTTACCATTGTCCAGTCTAGTACATAACTGTATTAATGCTGTGAAATATTATTACTTTGAATGCCTTAAATATGCAAGAGCGCATTTGGGTAAGTTTATGCTAATAAAAGATATATGCACTTTTCTTGCCTACCCATACTATTTAATAACCACCAAAAATTAAGCAATATGTAAGCACTGCTTCCAGTTGAAATCAGTCTGTCTGTCTATCTATCTATCTTTCTATCTATCTATCTTTCTATCTTTCTATCTATCTATCCGTCTGTCTATCTTTAAAACTGAAAGACATCCATTAAACATACACAATGACAGCATATTTAGTGTGTAATTGATGCTATAGCACAATTCTCACTCTCCTAATATAGCTGATTTTTGACAATGAACTGCATTTTTCATGTGAAGCATTTGATGTCATAAAGATGTAAACCTCACAAAGCAATTCTGTCACTGGTCAGTTTGCTTGACAGACATCTGACTTTAAGGTACTAGCCAATGGAAACATGGTGACATGTAAATATGAAAGCACATTAGGACAAAATATGCAATAAGATAGAGGCAAAGGGAGATGGCTGCTGGGAATGTATTTCATTTATCCCAGAAAATCTTTAAATCTAAGTATTAATACTACGTTGATGTACTTTTGCAATTGGAGAGCTACTTTTTACTAAAAGTACATCTCCCTTATATAATTAAGTATAATGCAGACCTGCTCAAAAACTTAGTATAATTAAAGAAGTCTTATGCCATAAATGATGATGATGAGAGCTGCTTATGTGAATGTCTATAGTGGTTTTCTCTACCAGTGTCACTGTATTAGACAACTGTTATCAAACTTAGCAATAATGATGCATTAATCTGCCAATCAAGTGTGAAAGCTGGCTATGTGTATAGGCATAGTAAACACATATCATCATCATCCTCATTATCATTTATTTATATAGTGTCACTAATAGCGCAGCGCTGTACAGAGAACCCATTCACATCAGTCCCTACCCTATTGGAGCTTACAGTCTAAATTCCCTAATATAGACACACACTCACACACAGACAGAGAGGGAGAGACTAGGGTCAATTTTGATAGCAGCCAATTAACCTAACAGTATGTTTTTTGGAGTGTGGGAGGAAACCGGGAGCACCCGGAGGAAACCCACGCAAACACAGGGAGAACATACAAACTTCACACAGATAAGGCCATTGTTGATATAAGTACTGGCTCTGCTTACCATTGTCCAGTCTAGTACATAACTGTATTAATGCTGTGAAATATTATTACTTTGAATGCCTTAAATATGCAAGAGCGCATTTGGGTAAGTTTATGCTAATAAAAGATATATGCACTTTTCTTGCCTACCCATACTATTTAATAACCACCAAAAATTAAGCAATATGTAAGCACTGCTTCCAGTTGAAATCAGTCTGTCTGTCTGTCTATCTATCTATCTATCTTTCTATCTATCTATCTTTCTATCTTTCTATCTATCTATCCGTCTGTCTATCTTTAAAACTGAAAGACATCCATTAAACATACACAATGACAGCATATTTAGTGTGTAATTGATGCTAAAGCACAATTCTCACTCTCCTAATATAGCTGATTTTTGACAATGAACTGCATTTTTCATGTGAAGCATTTGATGTCATAAAGATGTAAACCTCACAAAGCAATTCTGTCACTGGTCAGTTTGCTTGACAGACATCTGACTTTAAGGTACTAGCCAATGGAAACATGGTGACATGTAAATATGAAAGCACATTAGGACAAAATATGCAATAAGATAGAGGCAAAGGGAGATGGCTGCTGGGAATGTATTTCATTTATCCCAGAAAATCTTTAAATCTAAGTATTAATACTACGTTGATGTACTTTTGAAATTGGAGAGCTACTTTTTACTAAAAGTACATCTCCCTTATATAATTAAGTATAATGCAGACCTGCTCAAAAACTTAGTATAATTAAAGAAGTCTTATGCCATAAATGATGATGATGAGAGCTGCTTATGTGAATGTCTATAGTGGTTTTCTCTACCAGTGTCACTGTATTAGACAACTGTTATCAAACTTAGCAATAATGATGCATTAATCTGCCAATCAAGTGTGAAAGCTGGCTATGTGTATAGGCATAGTAAACACATATCATCATCATCCTCATTATCATTTATTTATATAGTGTCACTAATAGCGCAGCGCTGTACAGAGAACCCATTCACATCAGTCCCTACCCTATTGGAGCTTACAGTCTAAATTCCCTAATATAGACACACACTCACACACAGACAGAGAGGGAGAGACTAGGGTCAATTTTGATAGCAGCCAATTAACCTAACAGTATGTTTTTTGGAGTGTGGGAGGAAACCACAGCACCCGGAGGAAACCCACGCAAACACAGGGAGAACATACAAACTTCACACAGATAAGGCCATTGTTGATATAAGTACTGGCTCTGCTTACCATTGTCCAGTCTAGTACATAACTGTATTAATGCTGTGAAATATTATTACTTTGAATGCCTTAAATATGCAAGAGCGCATTTGGGTAAGTTTATGCTAATAAAAGATATATGCACTTTTCTTGCCTACCCATACTATTTAATAACCACCAAAAATTAAGCAATATGTAAGCACTGCTTCCAGTTGAAATCAGTCTGTCTGTCTATCTATCTATCTTTCTATCTATCTATCTTTCTATCTTTCTATCTATCTATCCGTCTGTCTATCTTTAAAACTGAAAGACATCCATTAAACATACACAATGACAGCATATTTAGTGTGTAAAATTGATGCTAAAACACAATTCTCACTCTCCTAATATAGCTGATTTTTGACAATGAACTGCATTTTTCATGTGAAGCATTTGATGTCATAAAGATGTAAACCTCACAAAGCAATTCTGTCACTGGTCAGTTTGCTTGACAGACATCTGACTTTAAGGTACTAGCCAATGGAAACATGGTGACATGTAAATATGAAAGCACATTAGGACAAAATATGCAATAAGATAGAGGCAAAGGGAGATGGCTGCTGGGAATGTATTTCATTTATCCCAGAAAATCTTTAAATCTAAGTATTAATACTACGTTGATGTACTTTTGAAATTGGAGAGCTACTTTTTACTAAAAGTACATCTCCCTTATATAATTAAGTATAATGCAGACCTGCTCAAAAACTTAGTATAATTAAAGAAGTCTTATGCAATAAATGATGATGATGAGAGCTGCTTATGTGAATGTCTATAGTGGTTTTCTCTACCAGTGTCATTGTATTAGACAACTGTTATCAAACTTAGCAATAATGATGCATTAATCTGCCAATCAAGTGTGAAAGCTGGCTATGTGTATAGGCATAGTAAACACATATCATCATCATCCTCATTATCATTTATTTATATAGTGTCACTAATAGCGCAGCGCTGTACAGAGAACCCATTCACATCAGTCCCTACCCTATTGGAGCTTACAGTCTAAATTCCCTAATATAGACACACACTCACACACAGACAGAGAGGGAGAGACTAGGGTCAATTTTGATAGCAGCCAATTAACCTAACAGTATGTTTTTTGGAGTGTGGGAGGAAACCACAGCACCCGGAGGAAACCCACGCAAACACAGGGAGAACATACAAACTTCACACAGATAAGGCCATTGTTGATATAAGTACTGGCTCTGCTTACCATTGTCCAGTCTAGTACATAACTGTATTAATGCTGTGAAATATTATTACTTTGAATGCCTTAAATATGCAAGAGCGCATTTGGGTAAGTTTATGCTAATAAAAGATATATGCACTTTTCTTGCCTACCCATACTATTTAATAACCACCAAAAATTAAGCAATATGTAAGCACTGATTCCAGTTGAAATCAGTCTGTCTGTCTGTCTGTCTGTCTATCTATCTATCTATCTATCTATCTATCTATCTTTCTATCTTTCTATCTATCTATCCGTCTGTCTATCTTTAAAACTGAAAGACATCCATTAAACATACACAATGACAGCATATTTAGTGTGTAATTGATGCTAAAACACAATTCTCACTCTCCTAATATAGCTGATTTTTGACAATGAACTGCATTTTTCATGTGAAGCATTTGATGTCATAAAGATGTAAACCTCACAAAGCAATTCTGTCACTGGTCAGTTTGCTTGACAGACATCTGACTTTAAGGTACTAGCCAATGGAAACATGGTGACATGTAAATATGAAAGCACATTAGGACAAAATATGCAATAAGATAGAGGCAAAGGGAGATGGCTGCTGGGAATGTATTTCATTTATCCCAGAAAATCTTTAAATCTAAGTATTAATACTACGTTGATGTACTTTTGAAATTGGAGAGCTACTTTTTACTAAAAGTACATCTCCCTTATATAATTAAGTATAATGCAGACCTGCTCAAAAACTTAGTATAATTAAAGAAGTCTTATGCCATAAATGATGATGATGAGAGCTGCTTATGTGAATGTCTATAGTGGTTTTCTCTACCAGTGTCACTGTATTAGACAACTGTTATCAAACTTAGCAATAATGATGCATTAATCTGCCAATCAAGTGTGAAAGCTGGCTATGTGTATAGGCATAGTAAACACATATCATCATCATCCTCATTATCATTTATTTATATAGTGTCACTAATAGCGCAGCGCTGTACAGAGAACCCATTCACATCAGTCCCTACCCTATTGGAGCTTACAGTCTAAATTCCCTAATATAGACACACACTCACACACAGACAGAGAGGGAGAGACTAGGGTCAATTTTGATAGCAGCCAATTAACCTAACAGTATGTTTTTTGGAGTGTGGGAGGAAACCACAGCACCCGGAGGAAACCCACGCAAACACAGGGAGAACATACAAACTTCACACAGATAAGGCCATTGTTGATATAAGTACTGGCTCTGCTTACCATTGTCCAGTCTAGTACATAACTGTATTAATGCTGTGAAATATTATTACTTTGAATGCCTTAAATATGCAAGAGCACATTTGGGTAAGTTTATGCTAATAAAAGATATATGCACTTTTCTTGCCTACCCATACTATTTAATAACCACCAAAAATTAAGCAATATGTAAGCACTGCTTCCAGTTGAAATCAGTCTGTCTGTCTGTCTGTCTGTCTGTCTGTCTGTCTATCTATCTATCTATCTATCTATCTTTCTATCTTTCTATCTTTCTATCTATCTATCCGTCTGTCTATCTTTAAAACTGAAAGACATCCATTAAACATACACAATGACAGCATATTTAGTGTGTAATTGATGCTAAAACACAATTCTCACTCTCCTAATATAGCTGATTTTTGACAATGAACTGCATTTTTCATGTGAAGCATTTGATGTCAAAGATGTAAACCTCACAAAGCAATTCTGTCACTGGTCAGTTTGCTTGACAGACATCTGACTTTAAGGTACTAGCCAATGGAAACATGGTGACATGTAAATATGAAAGCACATTAGGACAAAATATGCAATAAGATAGAGGCAAAGGGAGATGGCTGCTGGGAATGTATTTCATTTATCCCAGAAAATCTTTAAATCTAAGTATTAATACTACGTTGATGTACTTTTGAAATTGGAGAGCTACTTTTTACTAAAAGTACATCTCCCTTATATAATTAAGTATAATGCAGACCTGCTCAAAAACTTAGTATAATTAAAGAAGTCTTATGCAATAAATGATGATGATGAGAGCTGCTTATGTGAATGTCTATAGTGGTTTTCTCTACCAGTGTCATTGTATTAGACAACTGTTATCAAACTTAGCAATAATGATGCATTAATCTGCCAATCAAGTGTGAAAGCTGGCTATGTGTATAGGCATAGTAAACACATATCATCATCATCCTCATTATCATTTATTTATATAGTGTCACTAATAGCGCAGCGCTGTACAGAGAACCCATTCACATCAGTCCCTACCCTATTGGAGCTTACAGTCTAAATTCCCTAATATAGACACACACTCACACACAGACAGAGAGGGAGAGACTAGGGTCAATTTTGATAGCAGCCAATTAACCTAACAGTATGTTTTTTGGAGTGTGGGAGGAAACCACAGCACCCGGAGGAAACCCACGCAAACACAGGGAGAACATACAAACTTCACACAGATAAGGCCATTGTTGATATAAGTACTGGCTCTGCTTACCATTGTCCAGTCTAGTACATAACTGTATTAATGCTGTGAAATATTATTACTTTGAATGCCTTAAATATGCAAGAGCGCATTTGGGTAAGTTTATGCTAATAAAAGATATATGCACTTTTCTTGCCTACCCATACTATTTAATAACCACCAAAAATTAAGCAATATGTAAGCACTGCTTCCAGTTGAAATCAGTCTGTCTGTCTATCTATCTATCTTTCTATCTATCTATCTTTCTATCTTTCTATCTATCTATCCGTCTGTCTATCTTTAAAACTGAAAGACATCCATTAAACATACACAATGACAGCATATTTAGTGTGTAATTGATGCTATAGCACAATTCTCACTCTCCTAATATAGCTGATTTTTGACAATGAACTGCATTTTTCATGTGAAGCATTTGATGTCATAAAGATGTAAACCTCACAAAGCAATTCTGTCACTGGTCAGTTTGCTTGACAGACATCTGACTTTAAGGTACTAGCCAATGGAAACATGGTGACATGTAAATATGAAAGCACATTAGGACAAAATATGCAATAAGATAGAGGCAAAGGGAGATGGCTGCTGGGAATGTATTTCATTTATCCCAGAAAATCTTTAAATCTAAGTATTAATACTACGTTGATGTACTTTTGCAATTGGAGAGCTACTTTTTACTAAAAGTACATCTCCCTTATATAATTAAGTATAATGCAGACCTGCTCAAAAACTTAGTATAATTAAAGAAGTCTTATGCCATAAATGATGATGATGAGAGCTGCTTATGTGAATGTCTATAGTGGTTTTCTCTACCAGTGTCACTGTATTAGACAACTGTTATCAAACTTAGCAATAATGATGCATTAATCTGCCAATCAAGTGTGAAAGCTGGCTATGTGTATAGGCATAGTAAACACATATCATCATCATCCTCATTATCATTTATTTATATAGTGTCACTAATAGCGCAGCGCTGTACAGAGAACCCATTCACATCAGTCCCTACCCTATTGGAGCTTACAGTCTAAATTCCCTAATATAGACACACACTCACACACAGACAGAGAGGGAGAGACTAGGGTCAATTTTGATAGCAGCCAATTAACCTAACAGTATGTTTTTTGGAGTGTGGGAGGAAACCGGGAGCACCCGGAGGAAACCCACGCAAACACAGGGAGAACATACAAACTTCACACAGATAAGGCCATTGTTGATATAAGTACTGGCTCTGCTTACCATTGTCCAGTCTAGTACATAACTGTATTAATGCTGTGAAATATTATTACTTTGAATGCCTTAAATATGCAAGAGCGCATTTGGGTAAGTTTATGCTAATAAAAGATATATGCACTTTTCTTGCCTACCCATACTATTTAATAACCACCAAAAATTAAGCAATATGTAAGCACTGCTTCCAGTTGAAATCAGTCTGTCTGTCTGTCTATCTATCTATCTTTCTATCTATCTATCTTTCTATCTTTCTATCTATCTATCCGTCTGTCTATCTTTAAAACTGAAAGACATCCATTAAACATACACAATGACAGCATATTTAGTGTGTAATTGATGCTAAAGCACAATTCTCACTCTCCTAATATAGCTGATTTTTGACAATGAACTGCATTTTTCATGTGAAGCATTTGATGTCATAAAGATGTAAACCTCACAAAGCAATTCTGTCACTGGTCAGTTTGCTTGACAGACATCTGACTTTAAGGTACTAGCCAATGGAAACATGGTGACATGTAAATATGAAAGCACATTAGGACAAAATATGCAATAAGATAGAGGCAAAGGGAGATGGCTGCTGGGAATGTATTTCATTTATCCCAGAAAATCTTTAAATCTAAGTATTAATACTACGTTGATGTACTTTTGAAATTGGAGAGCTACTTTTTACTAAAAGTACATCTCCCTTATATAATTAAGTATAATGCAGACCTGCTCAAAAACTTAGTATAATTAAAGAAGTCTTATGCCATAAATGATGATGATGAGAGCTGCTTATGTGAATGTCTATAGTGGTTTTCTCTACCAGTGTCACTGTATTAGACAACTGTTATCAAACTTAGCAATAATGATGCATTAATCTGCCAATCAAGTGTGAAAGCTGGCTATGTGTATAGGCATAGTAAACACATATCATCATCATCCTCATTATCATTTATTTATATAGTGTCACTAATAGCGCAGCGCTGTACAGAGAACCCATTCACATCAGTCCCTACCCTATTGGAGCTTACAGTCTAAATTCCCTAATATAGACACACACTCACACACAGACAGAGAGGGAGAGACTAGGGTCAATTTTGATAGCAGCCAATTAACCTAACAGTATGTTTTTTGGAGTGTGGGAGGAAACCACAGCACCCGGAGGAAACCCACGCAAACACAGGGAGAACATACAAACTTCACACAGATAAGGCCATTGTTGATATAAGTACTGGCTCTGCTTACCATTGTCCAGTCTAGTACATAACTGTATTAATGCTGTGAAATATTATTACTTTGAATGCCTTAAATATGCAAGAGCGCATTTGGGTAAGTTTATGCTAATAAAAGATATATGCACTTTTCTTGCCTACCCATACTATTTAATAACCACCAAAAATTAAGCAATATGTAAGCACTGCTTCCAGTTGAAATCAGTCTGTCTGTCTGTCTATCTATCTATCTATCTATCTTTCTATCTATCTATCTATCCGTCTGTCTATCTTTAAAACTGAAAGACATCCATTAAACATACACAATGACAGCATATTTAGTGTGTAATTGATGCTAAAACACAATTCTCACTCTCCTAATATAGCTGATTTTTGACAATGAACTGCATTTTTCATGTGAAGCATTTGATGTCATAAAGATGTAAACCTCACAAAGCAATTCTGTCACTGGTCAGTTTGCTTGACAGACATCTGACTTTAAGGTACTAGCCAATGGAAACATGGTGACATGTAAATATGAAAGCACATTAGGACAAAATATGCAATAAGATAGAGGCAAAGGGAGATGGCTGCTGGGAATGTATTTCATTTATCCCAGAAAATCTTTAAATCTAAGTATTAATACTACGTTGATGTACTTTTGAAATTGGAGAGCTACTTTTTACTAAAAGTACATCTCCCTTATATAATTAAGTATAATGCAGACCTGCTCAAAAACTTAGTATAATTAAAGAAGTCTTATGCCATAAATGATGATGATGAGAGCTGCTTATGTGAATGTCTATAGTGGTTTTCTCTACCAGTGTCACTGTATTAGACAACTGTTATCAAACTTAGCAATAATGATGCATTAATCTGCCAATCAAGTGTGAAAGCTGGCTATGTGTATAGGCATAGTAAACACATATCATCATCATCCTCATTATCATTTATTTATATAGTGTCACTAATAGCGCAGCGCTGTACAGAGAACCCATTCACATCAGTCCCTACCCTATTGGAGCTTACAGTCTAAATTCCCTAATATAGACACACACTCACACACAGACAGAGAGGGAGAGACTAGGGTCAATTTTGATAGCAGCCAATTAACCTAACAGTATGTTTTTTGGAGTGTGGGAGGAAACCGGGAGCACCCGGAGGAAACCCACGCAAACACAGGGAGAACATACAAACTTCACACAGATAAGGCCATTGTTGATATAAGTACTGGCTCTGCTTACCATTGTCCAGTCTAGTACATAACTGTATTAATGCTGTGAAATATTATTACTTTGAATGCCTTAAATATGCAAGAGCGCATTTGGGTAAGTTTATGCTAATAAAAGATATATGCACTTTTCTTGCCTACCCATACTATTTAATAACCACCAAAAATTAAGCAATATGTAAGCACTGCTTCCAGTTGAAATCAGTCTGTCTGTCTGTCTGTCTATCTATCTATCTTTCTATCTATCTATCTATCTATCCGTCTGTCTATCTTTAAAACTGAAAGACATCCATTAAACATACACAATGACAGCATATTTAGTGTGTAATTGATGCTAAAACACAATTCTCACTCTCCTAATATAGCTGATTTTTGACAATGAACTGCATTTTTCATGTGAAGCATTTGATGTCATAAAGATGTAAACCTCACAAAGCAATTCTGTCACTGGTCAGTTTGCTTGACAGACATCTGACTTTAAGGTACTAGCCAATGGAAACATGGTGACATGTAAATATGAAAGCACATTAGGACAAAATATGCAATAAGATAGAGGCAAAGGGAGATGGCTGCTGGGAATGTATTTCATTTATCCCAGAAAATCTTTAAATCTAAGTATTAATACTACGTTGATGTACTTTTGAAATTGGAGAGCTACTTTTTACTAAAAGTACATCTCCCTTATATAATTAAGTATAATGCAGACCTGCTCAAAAACTTAGTATAATTAAAGAAGTCTTATGCCATAAATGATGATGATGAGAGCTGCTTATGTGAATGTCTATAGTGGTTTTCTCTACCAGTGTCACTGTATTAGACAACTGTTATCAAACTTAGCAATAATGATGCATTAATCTGCCAATCAAGTGTGAAAGCTGGCTATGTGTATAGGCATAGTAAACACATATCATCATCATCCTCATTATCATTTATTTATATAGTGTCACTAATAGCGCAGCGCTGTACAGAGAACCCATTCACATCAGTCCCTACCCTATTGGAGCTTACAGTCTAAATTCCCTAATATAGACACACACTCACACACAGACAGAGAGGGAGAGACTAGGGTCAATTTTGATAGCAGCCAATTAACCTAACAGTATGTTTTTTGGAGTGTGGGAGGAAACCGGGAGCACCCGGAGGAAACCCACGCAAACACAGGGAGAACATACAAACTTCACACAGATAAGGCCATTGTTGATATAAGTACTGGCTCTGCTTACCATTGTCCAGTCTAGTACATAACTGTATTAATGCTGTGAAATATTATTACTTTGAATGCCTTAAATATGCAAGAGCGCATTTGGGTAAGTTTATGCTAATAAAAGATATATGCACTTTTCTTGCCTACCCATACTATTTAATAACCACCAAAAATTAAGCAATATGTAAGCACTGCTTCCAGTTGAAATCAGTCTGTCTGTCTGTCTATCTATCTATCTTTCTATCTATCTATCTTTCTATCTTTCTATCTATCTATCCGTCTGTCTATCTTTAAAACTGAAAGACATCCATTAAACATACACAATGACAGCATATTTAGTGTGTAATTGATGCTAAAGCACAATTCTCACTCTCCTAATATAGCTGATTTTTGACAATGAACTGCATTTTTCATGTGAAGCATTTGATGTCATAAAGATGTAAACCTCACAAAGCAATTCTGTCACTGGTCAGTTTGCTTGACAGACATCTGACTTTAAGGTACTAGCCAATGGAAACATGGTGACATGTAAATATGAAAGCACATTAGGACAAAATATGCAATAAGATAGAGGCAAAGGGAGATGGCTGCTGGGAATGTATTTCATTTATCCCAGAAAATCTTTAAATCTAAGTATTAATACTACGTTGATGTACTTTTGAAATTGGAGAGCTACTTTTTACTAAAAGTACATCTCCCTTATATAATTAAGTATAATGCAGACCTGCTCAAAAACTTAGTATAATTAAAGAAGTCTTATGCAATAAATGATGATGATGAGAGCTGCTTATGTGAATGTCTATAGTGGTTTTCTCTACCAGTGTCATTGTATTAGACAACTGTTATCAAACTTAGCAATAATGATGCATTAATCTGCCAATCAAGTGTGAAAGCTGGCTATGTGTATAGGCATAGTAAACACATATCATCATCATCCTCATTATCATTTATTTATATAGTGTCACTAATAGCGCAGCGCTGTACAGAGAACCCATTCACATCAGTCCCTACCCTATTGGAGCTTACAGTCTAAATTCCCTAATATAGACACACACTCACACACAGACAGAGAGGGAGAGACTAGGGTCAATTTTGATAGCAGCCAATTAACCTAACAGTATGTTTTTTGGAGTGTGGGAGGAAACCACAGCACCCGGAGGAAACCCACGCAAACACAGGGAGAACATACAAACTTCACACAGATAAGGCCATTGTTGATATAAGTACTGGCTCTGCTTACCATTGTCCAGTCTAGTACATAACTGTATTAATGCTGTGAAATATTATTACTTTGAATGCCTTAAATATGCAAGAGCGCATTTGGGTAAGTTTATGCTAATAAAAGATATATGCACTTTTCTTGCCTACCCATACTATTTAATAACCACCAAAAATTAAGCAATATGTAAGCACTGCTTCCAGTTGAAATCAGTCTGTCTGTCTGTCTGTCTATCTATCTATCTATCTATCTATCTATCTATCTTTCTATCTATCTATCTATCTATCCGTCTGTCTATCTTTAAAACTGAAAGACATCCATTAAACATACACAATGACAGCATATTTAGTGTGTAATTGATGCTAAAACACAATTCTCACTCTCCTAATATAGCTGATTTTTGACAATGAACTGCATTTTTCATGTGAAGCATTTGATGTCATAAAGATGTAAACCTCACAAAGCAATTCTGTCACTGGTCAGTTTGCTTGACAGACATCTGACTTTAAGGTACTAGCCAATGGAAACATGGTGACATGTAAATATGAAAGCACATTAGGACAAAATATGCAATAAGATAGAGGCAAAGGGAGATGGCTGCTGGGAATGTATTTCATTTATCCCAGAAAATCTTTAAATCTAAGTATTAATACTACGTTGATGTACTTTTGAAATTGGAGAGCTACTTTTTACTAAAAGTACATCTCCCTTATATAATTAAGTATAATGCAGACCTGCTCAAAAACTTAGTATAATTAAAGAAGTCTTATGCCATAAATGATGATGATGAGAGCTGCTTATGTGAATGTCTATAGTGGTTTTCTCTACCAGTGTCACTGTATTAGACAACTGTTATCAAACTTAGCAATAATGATGCATTAATCTGCCAATCAAGTGTGAAAGCTGGCTATGTGTATAGGCATAGTAAACACATATCATCATCATCCTCATTATCATTTATTTATATAGTGTCACTAATAGCGCAGCGCTGTACAGAGAACCCATTCACATCAGTCCCTACCCTATTGGAGCTTACAGTCTAAATTCCCTAATATAGACACACACTCACACACAGACAGAGAGGGAGAGACTAGGGTCAATTTTGATAGCAGCCAATTAACCTAACAGTATGTTTTTTGGAGTGTGGGAGGAAACCGGGAGCACCCGGAGGAAACCCACGCAAACACAGGGAGAACATACAAACTTCACACAGATAAGGCCATTGTTGATATAAGTACTGGCTCTGCTTACCATTGTCCAGTCTAGTACATAACTGTATTAATGCTGTGAAATATTATTACTTTGAATGCCTTAAATATGCAAGAGCGCATTTGGGTAAGTTTATGCTAATAAAAGATATATGCACTTTTCTTGCCTACCCATACTATTTAATAACCACCAAAAATTAAGCAATATGTAAGCACTGCTTCCAGTTGAAATCAGTCTGTCTGTCTGTCTATCTATCTATCTATCTTTCTATCTATCTATCTTTCTATCTTTCTATCTATCTATCCGTCTGTCTATCTTTAAAACTGAAAGACATCCATTAAACATACACAATGACAGCATATTTAGTGTGTAATTGATGCTAAAGCACAATTCTCACTCTCCTAATATAGCTGATTTTTGACAATGAACTGCATTTTTCATGTGAAGCATTTGATGTCATAAAGATGTAAACCTCACAAAGCAATTCTGTCACTGGTCAGTTTGCTTGACAGACATCTGACTTTAAGGTACTAGCCAATGGAAACATGGTGACATGTAAATATGAAAGCACATTAGGACAAAATATGCAATAAGATAGAGGCAAAGGGAGATGGCTGCTGGGAATGTATTTCATTTATCCCAGAAAATCTTTAAATCTAAGTATTAATACTACGTTGATGTACTTTTGAAATTGGAGAGCTACTTTTTACTAAAAGTACATCTCCCTTATATAATTAAGTATAATGCAGACCTGCTCAAAAACTTAGTATAATTAAAGAAGTCTTATGCCATAAATGATGATGATGAGAGCTGCTTATGTGAATGTCTATAGTGGTTTTCTCTACCAGTGTCACTGTATTAGACAACTGTTATCAAACTTAGCAATAATGATGCATTAATCTGCCAATCAAGTGTGAAAGCTGGCTATGTGTATAGGCATAGTAAACACATATCATCATCATCCTCATTATCATTTATTTATATAGTGTCACTAATAGCGCAGCGCTGTACAGAGAACCCATTCACATCAGTCCCTACCCTATTGGAGCTTACAGTCTAAATTCCCTAATATAGACACACACTCACACACAGACAGAGAGGGAGAGACTAGGGTCAATTTTGATAGCAGCCAATTAACCTAACAGTATGTTTTTTGGAGTGTGGGAGGAAACCGGGAGCACCCGGAGGAAACCCACGCAAACACAGGGAGAACATACAAACTTCACACAGATAAGGCCATTGTTGATATAAGTACTGGCTCTGCTTACCATTGTCCAGTCTAGTACATAACTGTATTAATGCTGTGAAATATTATTACTTTGAATGCCTTAAATATGCAAGAGCGCATTTGGGTAAGTTTATGCTAATAAAAGATATATGCACTTTTCTTGCCTACCCATACTATTTAATAACCACCAAAAATTAAGCAATATGTAAGCACTGCTTCCAGTTGAAATCAGTCTGTCTGTCTGTCTATCTATCTATCTTTCTATCTATCTATCTTTCTATCTTTCTATCTATCTATCCGTCTGTCTATCTTTAAAACTGAAAGACATCCATTAAACATACACAATGACAGCATATTTAGTGTGTAATTGATGCTAAAGCACAATTCTCACTCTCCTAATATAGCTGATTTTTGACAATGAACTGCATTTTTCATGTGAAGCATTTGATGTCATAAAGATGTAAACCTCACAAAGCAATTCTGTCACTGGTCAGTTTGCTTGACAGACATCTGACTTTAAGGTACTAGCCAATGGAAACATGGTGACATGTAAATATGAAAGCACATTAGGACAAAATATGCAATAAGATAGAGGCAAAGGGAGATGGCTGCTGGGAATGTATTTCATTTATCCCAGAAAATCTTTAAATCTAAGTATTAATACTACGTTGATGTACTTTTGAAATTGGAGAGCTACTTTTTACTAAAAGTACATCTCCCTTATATAATTAAGTATTTAAGTATAATGCAGACCTGCTCAAAAACTTAGTATAATTAAAGAAGTCTTATGCAATAAATGATGATGATGAGAGCTGCTTATGTGAATGTCTATAGTGGTTTTCTCTACCAGTGTCATTGTATTAGACAACTGTTATCAAACTTAGCAATAATGATGCATTAATCTGCCAATCAAGTGTGAAAGCTGGCTATGTGTATAGGCATAGTAAACACATATCATCATCATCCTCATTATCATTTATTTATATAGTGTCACTAATAGCGCAGCGCTGTACAGAGAACCCATTCACATCAGTCCCTACCCTATTGGAGCTTACAGTCTAAATTCCCTAATATAGACACACACTCACACACAGACAGAGAGGGAGAGACTAGGGTCAATTTTGATAGCAGCCAATTAACCTAACAGTATGTTTTTTGGAGTGTGGGAGGAAACCACAGCACCCGGAGGAAACCCACGCAAACACAGGGAGAACATACAAACTTCACACAGATAAGGCCATTGTTGATATAAGTACTGGCTCTGCTTACCATTGTCCAGTCTAGTACATAACTGTATTAATGCTGTGAAATATTATTACTTTGAATGCCTTAAATATGCAAGAGCGCATTTGGGTAAGTTTATGCTAATAAAAGATATATGCACTTTTCTTGCCTACCCATACTATTTAATAACCACCAAAAATTAAGCAATATGTAAGCACTGCTTCCAGTTGAAATCAGTCTGTCTGTCTGTCTATCTATCTATCTATCTATCTATCTATCTTTCTATCTATCTATCTATCTATCCGTCTGTCTATCTTTAAAACTGAAAGACATCCATTAAACATACACAATGACAGCATATTTAGTGTGTAATTGATGCTAAAACACAATTCTCACTCTCCTAATATAGCTGATTTTTGACAATGAACTGCATTTTTCATGTGAAGCATTTGATGTCATAAAGATGTAAACCTCACAAAGCAATTCTGTCACTGGTCAGTTTGCTTGACAGACATCTGACTTTAAGGTACTAGCCAATGGAAACATGGTGACATGTAAATATGAAAGCACATTAGGACAAAATATGCAATAAGATAGAGGCAAAGGGAGATGGCTGCTGGGAATGTATTTCATTTATCCCAGAAAATCTTTAAATCTAAGTATTAATACTACGTTGATGTACTTTTGAAATTGGAGAGCTACTTTTTACTAAAAGTACATCTCCCTTATATAATTAAGTATAATGCAGACCTGCTCAAAAACTTAGTATAATTAAAGAAGTCTTATGCCATAAATGATGATGATGAGAGCTGCTTATGTGAATGTCTATAGTGGTTTTCTCTACCAGTGTCACTGTATTAGACAACTGTTATCAAACTTAGCAATAATGATGCATTAATCTGCCAATCAAGTGTGAAAGCTGGCTATGTGTATAGGCATAGTAAACACATATCATCATCATCCTCATTATCATTTATTTATATAGTGTCACTAATAGCGCAGCGCTGTACAGAGAACCCATTCACATCAGTCCCTACCCTATTGGAGCTTACAGTCTAAATTCCCTAATATAGACACACACTCACACACAGACAGAGAGGGAGAGACTAGGGTCAATTTTGATAGCAGCCAATTAACCTAACAGTATGTTTTTTGGAGTGTGGGAGGAAACCGGGAGCACCCGGAGGAAACCCACGCAAACACAGGGAGAACATACAAACTTCACACAGATAAGGCCATTGTTGATATAAGTACTGGCTCTGCTTACCATTGTCCAGTCTAGTACATAACTGTATTAATGCTGTGAAATATTATTACTTTGAATGCCTTAAATATGCAAGAGCGCATTTGGGTAAGTTTATGCTAATAAAAGATATATGCACTTTTCTTGCCTACCCATACTATTTAATAACCACCAAAAATTAAGCAATATGTAAGCACTGCTTCCAGTTGAAATCAGTCTGTCTGTCTGTCTATCTATCTATCTATCTTTCTATCTATCTATCTTTCTATCTTTCTATCTATCTATCCGTCTGTCTATCTTTAAAACTGAAAGACATCCATTAAACATACACAATGACAGCATATTTAGTGTGTAATTGATGCTAAAGCACAATTCTCACTCTCCTAATATAGCTGATTTTTGACAATGAACTGCATTTTTCATGTGAAGCATTTGATGTCATAAAGATGTAAACCTCACAAAGCAATTCTGTCACTGGTCAGTTTGCTTGACAGACATCTGACTTTAAGGTACTAGCCAATGGAAACATGGTGACATGTAAATATGAAAGCACATTAGGACAAAATATGCAATAAGATAGAGGCAAAGGGAGATGGCTGCTGGGAATGTATTTCATTTATCCCAGAAAATCTTTAAATCTAAGTATTAATACTACGTTGATGTACTTTTGAAATTGGAGAGCTACTTTTTACTAAAAGTACATCTCCCTTATATA